>NW_027288694.1:0-73193 GCF_037038585.1 Patagioenas fasciata | reverse complement strand
TACACCTTCAGGTCTATCCAATACATAGCATATAAACATTCCCTGCCTTTAATTATTGGTTTTGAATACATTTCTTTTATTATCCAAACTGTTTCCATTAGCGCGTGAGCTAGAAAAACCCATACTGCCCCAATCACCTTTCTCCTTCCTTGAGCTCTCCTGACCTGTGGTTCCACCACCCGTGTCTTCTTTCTGGGGCCCTCTTGACTCACAGGTGCGCTCCAACCCTCCTTCTCGATCACTCTTCCTCACAGGTTCGCCTCCTTCCGGGTGCAGCACCGCGCTTTGCGCACAGGCTTTCCTTCCTTGTCCAATTTATACAATGGCCTCTGCTCACAAGATTTCATCAAGGTTTCTCTATTCACATTATCACCAGGTGGTTCCTCAATCTCTTTCCTGTGAGCTAAAATACACCCGAACGGGCTCTTTTTCAGAATACCGCTACTACGCCGTCCTCCCATTACGCGTCACACGGAACGACACGGCTCATCTTGTAACAAATACGAGCAAATAACTATTAACACCTACAGCAGTACTCCACAGATAATACTCAAACCTACCCACGACACACCGCCCTCACAAGTTGTACTCCAAGTTTATCCCACCGTCTCCAAAACAAAACAATTCCGGTACCCAGCTCAAATCTCTCTAACACTCAGCACCGCAATTAGGACACTCTGCAACACAGATGGCTCCACAACGCTCACACTCCTTGCAAGTTAAAGCCACAGCAGCTCCTGCTGTAGTTTTCGGTGTTCAAGTGCATAGTCAGAACCAAGGCACATCCAAGAATTAAACCCAACTACGGTACGCTTCACGGCTACATACAGAGCCAGCTTTGCACCACAACGGAGCACGGGAACAACCAACACCAAAAGCTGGCCGCACAAACAACTCCACAGCAACTACTGTATACCTCTAAGGTGCTCGCAACCCCGTCCACGCTATCCTGCCGAAATTCCGTACCACGACTTACGGACAGTTCGCGAGCACGTGACCGGTCCCAAATTTCAGAGAAGAAAGACTTCTCACCAGAGGTCCTCGTCCGTCCCCGCGGCGATCCGACCGAGACGAGGAGTCTCTCCAGAGACATCCCCGGGGTGCGCCAAGAGAGTCCTCGGCTCCACGGGCCCTGCGGCCGGACAGAGCGGGTCCTCCGGCTGGCTCACCGGCTGAAACGGGGAAAGAAACGGGACGGCAGAGTCAGCAGCACTGCTAAGCCACGTTCTTTATTTCATTTGACGATGTTAGTTATAATTGTTTAGTTTCTCGCTGACAATACATCTGTTAATTATTAGTCAAATATAAACTAAGCTCTCAGCTTCTAAACAACGTGTTACTTAACCTTCCATCTCCCTCTTGTCGTGCAGAAGGATCTAAAAGGTGAAAAATATCCCCTCATTGTGCAGGCGGTCAGAAAGCATTTACCTCATGTCAACTGGTTAATGACGGGTACACCTTCTATAACTTCATCGCAGTATACGTTAACTTGGCAGCTTCTCTTCAAAAGCGAGAAGAGAAAAAAGGGACAGGGCTCTGAAAAAACAAGGCAGAGATCAAAGCAGCGGCGGGGACAGAGGAAAAGAGGCCGGAAGAGCACCAGGAACAGGGCACAGAAAGAAACAAATCGGCGCGGCGGCAGCGGCGCGGAGACGGAGGAAAAAAACCCGGCACGGTCAACGGGACAGAGAGGAACGCGACCACGGGCAGGGAGCGGGACACGGGGACACGGCGAGGAACCACGGGACGCGGAGAGATACCAAAAAGTCGGCAAAAAAGACTCTCTAACGCTGTTCTGAAAGTGTTGAACGGCGGGCAATTTCAATACAGCGCACCGCACGCTCAGAGGATGGCCCCTGTATTTGAGCGTACGTGTGGTTCACGCTTCTTGGTATTCTTTACATACACCTATTGCATATTCATTTGCTTCTACCGCTTAGTTAGTGCATTAAACAGAAGTTCTTTCCATAACCCCACCCTTCGCTGGCAGTCCATCTCTGGTATGCCAGTGTCCATCAAGGGTCTCCAGCGGTCCCCGGTGCCCCTGCAGCCCGGTGCCCCCTGCCCCGGTGTTGGCTCCTCGACCTCATGTCTTGAGCACGCCCACTGTCATTTTGTGCTGCTACTCAAGTAGCTCCTTCTCCATTTAGTGGAACGTCCCATTTTCCCAGCCTGCGAGCCAACGACATCCCGCTTTGCCCCACCTCCAGTCCCTACAGAGCTAGTGTTTCTCTGTTAGGTTTCTGTTCCGTTAGGCCTGGTCTTGCTGCCTTATGCCAAGGGCTTTCTACAAGATTTTTGTTCCTCCTATCAACGGGAAGCAAGAGAGAGGGCAACAGGCAAAAACGATGGCAGAGCGAGAGACCGCGGGGAACACAGGGGCTTGGAGGAAGAAAGAGAGGAATGAGGAGCCCCGCGGAGAGACGGAGGACAGGAAAAAAGAAAATAAAAAGAGAGAAAAAAAAACGGGGCGGCACAAAGGCTCAGAACGTGAACGAGGACGGGAACAGTGCCGTACGGAATGAAGAAAGCCGGCAACGCCGAGCACGACAAAGGCACAGAGAGAGAGACGGCGAAGGGAGGGAGGAAGGAAAGAGACAGAGCAGCACATACAGACACAGAGAGGAAACTAATGGCAGGGAAAAGAACGGGCCAGAGAAAGCGTGGGGAAAAAGGAGACGGAGGGGCAGGGAGGCACCAGGACACACAAGCCGGGGACGAGGCCCCGAGGGCCAGGGACTCACAGCGGCTCTCGCTTTCGGTGGCTGCCAGGAGGCTTCTAACAGCTCAGACGCTCCCGTCTCCTTCTCTCCTCCCTTCCTCTCCGGTAACTCGGGGCGCTCGGCCGTCCTCAGCCTAGGAGAACACGGTGGGGTGTCAGGGCTCCTACGAGACGAGGCTTCGGGGACATGGAGCCTCGCTGGCTCGCTCGCCAGGCAGCCGTCCCGCTCCAGGATACGCGCACGGACCCTGCCGCGCACGTTGGCCCCCGGCCCGCCGCACGCCGCGCAGAGGGAGCCTTCGCCACCCGGAGAGAGGGGCTCGCTCTCTCGCCCGCCGCAGGAAGCGGACGTTGGGCCGACGGCCCCGCATTTCTTCCTCTTTACCTCTCCCCAACCTCTCTGGCTCCAGCAGCAGCAGCCCCCGCCCACGCACGGGACGTGCTCCCCTGTCCCTGCTCCCGCCACGCTGCCAGACGAGCCTCGCCAGCCCGAGGCGGGCGCAGCCAACGGCATCCCCCGGGCTGGGAGCGAACGGCCACATCCTCAGCGCGGCCTCTGGGAGAGGGAGAGAAGAAGCAGCGGCCGTTAGCACCGTAGCTCACCCCTGCCCCAGCCTGCTCCTTCCGCAGGGGCCACCGGAGAGGTGCCGAGGGCCGGCTTGCCGCCTTCACGACGGGGCTTGGGAGCGGCCCAGGAACACGGGACGGGCTCGCAGGAGCTGCCGGAGCTGGGAGCGGCTGCACGGGGCGAGCGGGGCCGCGGGAGGAGGCTCGGGGGGAGCTCTGGCGAGCTGGGGACGCACCCGGCATCTGCCCCCGGCCGGCTGTCGCCTCCTGCTCCTCTGCCGCACGCTGGGGACGGAGGACGGCGCCGCGTCTCCCACCTGGGCGCTGCTCCCCAGGTTCCATTCCCCGCCTGGGCTGGGGGGTCTGCTGAGCATCGGGCGTTCACAGCTCCCCCTCAGAAACACAGAAATTCCAAATTAGAGTTCAGCCTCTGAAAAAAATAGAGCAGGAGAAAGCAGAGGAATTAGTCAGAAGAAGGGACAGGAGAGCAGCTGAGCTAACGGAGGATTCGAGGGAAACGGGCCACCCCAAAACACAAGGCATCCTCAAAAAACCAGAGCAACTGCAGCAACGCCAGACAGCATTAAGACAAACTGACACCGTTTAGGACACGCTCAGCATAAAAGCAAACACATCCACCGGTGCAGGAAAGCATCTCGCCCCTTCCCCACAGCACCGCCACAGGACACAGCCCTGTGAGGCCACGGGATGGGCTCGTACTGAAACGGAGAAATAAGCTTGACAGCAGAGTCAATTACACCGTTAAGCAGGCAATGTTTCTTTCATCTGCACTGGGGAGCTCTGGGGGTCGTCCTCTGCAAGTGCTCCCACGACTGGATGCTCTTGCATTGCTTATAATCACACAGTTGCTACATATTAATTACAATTGTTTTAAATTTTGAACATACAATATATCTAACCTAAGAAATAATTGATGAAGTTAGTTATAAATGTTTAGTTTCTCACTGACAACACATCTATTAGTTAAATATAAACTAAGCTCTCAGCTTCTAAACAATGTGTTATTAAATCTTCTGTCTCCCTCTTGTCATGCAGAAGGATCTAAAAGGTGAAAAATATCCCCTCATCGTGCAGGCGGTCAGAAAGCATTTACCCCACGTGAACCGGTTAATGAAGGGTACATCTTCTATAACTTCATCGCAGTATACATTAACTTGGTAGCTTCTCTTGAATTCCCCCCTTTTCAATACACTTGCAAACTCTTTGGCAGTATAAGTCTATGAAATATTATCCTCTCGCGTTGTGGTACAGCACAATTATTTGTTACCCACTAGCAGTACCAAACAGAACACTGTAGCGTAATGTAAGTAAAAACGACTAGCATCAAAATCAGAGTCCTAAGATCAATGCTGACAGAACTGCGAAGCCGCAGCTCCTGCCGGTTCTGGCGTTGGTTTCTGGCACTTCTGACCGCTTCGGGTCAAACGGCGCCTCTTCCCCCGGCCGTGCGCTGCAGTACCCGAGTTTCGCCACAGGGCGGCAGCACTGAGACCGCCGCGGCAGCCCCGGGCGAGCGGTCGTGCCGCGTTTCGCGGGAACCCCGCAAAATAAACTCCAGAAAACAAACGCAACGAAACAAAAACGCACACAGAGAGCCGCGGAACGAAAGCCGCGCGTACAGGACACAGAACCCGCCGGGCCTCGCCCCGAGCTCCCGCCGAAGCGGCGCCCGACCCGCCACGCCACCGAGCCTGCCACCGCGCCTTAGCTCTGGTTTGAAACGTCTCCCCCCGACTAACGGGGGCTGCGCCGCTCCCGGAGCGACTGCTGTCCCGGAGGGACACACGGCTCCAGACCGTAAGCCTTCGGCGCACCTGCCCTCGGGGTCACACACCTCCCACCGGCTTCGCCAACTCGGCCGTAAGGGCAGGGGGGAAACTGAACCGAACGCCTCCTCACCGCGCCGGCCCATCCCACTCCCCCCGTTCCAACGGCACGGTCACCCTCGCCGCGGCCGCACTCACCTGCCGCCTCTTTCGCCGCTCCGTTCCCCTCGCACTCTCCCACCGTCCCGCCGGGCTCCGCGGGCACCGACACCCGCCGCGCCCCGGAGACCTCCGCGGCGGGAGGCCCCCTCTGCCTTTCTGTCGCCTCCTTCCTTTCTGCCGCCTCCGGGGACCTCACGAAGGGCTACCCTGAGCCGACTGCCTCCAGGTCCCCGGGTACCGGTTGCAGCAACCGCTCCACAGCCGCCCCGACCCCCGTTCCCGTTAATTCCCGGTACCCACCCCGAGACACCACGGACCCGCTCGCCAGGACCCGCGCTGATTGGCTGCTTTCCACCCCACCACGCTGTCCTCCTATTGGATGCTCCGTCCGGCGCCCAGAGGCCCGCAACGCCCGCCCCTCCGGCAAAATGATAGCCTGCCTAGGCACGTCAATCACCATTTTCTCCGCCTATCAGAGCTCGCAGTGAGGGCAGGCGCAGTAGGGAGAGAGCAGCACCCGCCCCTTTCCGCAACACGATTGGCTGCCGAAGACAAGTCAATCATCATTCTCTTGGCCCATCAGTACTCGCAGTTTGCTCATGCGCAGTACGGAGCCTCCGACACCCGCCCCTCCGGCAATCTGATTGGCGGACAGAATGGCAATTGACGTGCCTTGGCAGCCTATCAGCGATCCGCCCCCCCCCCAGCCTTCCCGCGCCATCTGATTGGCCCGCTCTGCACCCTCACCCGTCTGCTCTCCGCCCTGCCGGGCCCCCCCCGCCCTTTGCCCGCGCGGCTTCCAGCAGCCGCGTTTGAAAGGAAACAACAAACCGCGCTCCTTTGCTTTATGCTGACAAGGGGGGCGGGTGGTCACCTACCCTTAAATTCATTGTGAACAGAGAGAGCCGTAAGGAGCTCCAGCCGGCAGGTTTCTCTCCCCTGTGCCCGGGACTGAGGAGACGCCGCCTCCTCCTGCTGCCGCCTCGCCCGTTCCCCTCGCAGCGGGGCCGCCCCGGGAGAGCCGGGCGCCTCTTTTTTTCCCGGCGGCTCGTCCGACCGCTGCCCCCCCTTTCTGACGGGCACGACCTCGGTCGCAGCGGCAGCGCCCCCCTCTTACCCGCGGCACGGGCACCGGGCGCCGCTCCCCAGCTGCAGTTCCGGGCTGTGGCCACCAGACGGCAGCACCGAGCGCGGTCACGCAGCGCCCCCGGGCCCCGCAGCGCGGGCGCTTTTTCTTGACCCGTGGGCAGCCCGAGCTCCCCGAACGCGCTTTCCCAGAGCCGCGCACATGGCAGACACACTGATAAAAGATAATAGCCCGACATTGCTAAAATGTTTTTTTTTCCTAAAGATGCCTTCTATCCTAATAAAATACATTGCCTCTCCCTGTGCCCCGTGTCTTGTCTGCAGCAGTAACTCGGCTCGCCCGCAGCTGTGGCAGCTCTGCTGCTGCTACAGGGTCAGTTCCAGCCCTTACCCTCGGCTGAGCAGCAGCCGGGCAGGCGCTGCTGCTCTGGGCGCTGCGCATCCTTCAGGAACGGTTCTCAAACGATCCTGTGCAACGATGTCCAGAGCCAGGACCCCCGCGGCGGGG
The DNA here is from genome assembly GCF_037038585.1 of Patagioenas fasciata. Lineage (NCBI taxonomy): Eukaryota > Metazoa > Chordata > Aves > Columbiformes > Columbidae > Patagioenas > Patagioenas fasciata. The sequence goes on along the minus strand of NW_027288694.1, from coordinate 66,361 downwards.
AGACAGGAGCACACGGCCGGGCCCGTCCCGGCTCGGGGCTGTTTCCGCAGTCGCTGTGAGTTGATCCGTGAGCTGGAACCAACCTCCCCATGCCCCGGCCCGGCCCTTTGTCCCCGGCTTTCCCAGGGCAGCGCAGCGGGCTGGGTCACACCAACTGTTCTCTGCTGGCACCACCCAGCCGGGTCACCTGTGTCTGCGGTTGTGGGGACACCCCACGGGCTCCCTGGAAACGGACATCACAGCACTGAGAGGGGGCGTTCAGGAGCCTCTGCGCTTTTGGGTTGGTTTGTTTGGGGTTTTTTTCCTTTTGCTGTTTTGATCGTTAGCTTCTTGTTGCTGGTTGGTTTGTTTTTAAGCTGTTACTCTATATAGCTCATCCATGGTGCTTATAGAGCATGGGTAAATCTACCCTGCTTCCTCACAGGAGACAACCATCTCGCTTTACAACAGGTGATTGAATCTGCTATAGAAAAGTTCAACCACCTCCTGTACAGCAAAGGATAAAAGAAAGTATGGATTTTTGTTGCATCTAATCCACAATGCAAGTACCCATTAACAATACATTAGCAGTGGGTTCCTTCAAATATTCACAGTGAAGGTAGTTCCTGGCACGATTGTATTAGCGTTCTTACTATTTTACGGGAGAAACACAGGGCACAGCTGATTTTGCCCACGTGCAGCGCAGTGATCACACGGGTGCGGTGAACCGGGTGGAAGGCCCTAGAAAAGGAAAATCAGCCTCCGTGTGCAGGGCCAAAACAGAAATCCTTTTCAAACTGTGCCATTTTAAAAAGCTACCAGGGGTATAAAGCAGAAAAAAGAGCAGTGAATGTGTATAATGACACAATTAGATGGTTCTCCAGTTTCATGATGTGCTCTTTTACTAACAGTGTCTGCTGGAGTGGATACCCTGGACACCAACAAGCGGGTCCTGGTGCTGTGCCCATGGCGATTCATCCACTGTGGCCGTGGGTGTCAGGCCCTGATACAATAGACACAAAACCTTGGGAGGGAGGTGATCACAGTAGAACGCTTAGAGATAATGGGCTAGCAGACTTGATTTAATCTTTATTTAAAAATACACATGGCTGCTGTCTTTTCTACAGTTTAGGTAGGACGGGCTCCAATATCTCTATGAATTACAATACATGACAAAAATTAAAGGGGGAAAGCTTTATTTTTACAATGGTAAATACAGTCTAAATCGTAATTTGGGAAACAGATAAAGGGGTGTAGCAAATGAGGCACAGACGATCCTGTTTTATCTCAGAAGGCTTTGGCGTATTTACAGCTTTAGGCACAGCGTGTCCAATCCCGTATAAAATGCACTGTCCATACCAATTCAGCCTGTCCCCCGATATAAGGACATCAGGATGCCACCCTGCATTCACCAAGGGACAATCCTGATCTAATGTTCTCTGTGTATTCTACACCAATATCTGTTCGTCAACAAACCTTTTACTGGTTTCAATTTCTTTCCCTGATTGTCCTTTTTCAAATACAATGCGTATGTAACATTTTGTATTGTGTAATATGCATTATATAATAGACAATATATGATTTAAAACATATCTCATTATATATTACATGTAGTGCATTACTATACTACACATCTCGGGTATACCCACCCAGACCTGTGCAGCATATTAATATTATTTACAGTGGCCACCATTAATTACAATATTCCCTGGTTGCTGTTCCCTAGGGAGTCAAACGATCCTTTTCCAATGTCACAAAACACAGCCCGGGGGGGATTTCTTCCGAATCGCTCCTGTCCATTGTCCACTACCTATTTCACAATCACAATAACAGACAATTGGTGAACCATAAGTATTGGACTACAAAATCACCCAAGACACAAGTAACAACAACAACAAATCACTAAAGACACAAACAATCATACAATTGCTAAGGCACAAACAGCAAAATCACTAAAGGTACCTTTACCAAATTACTATTCCCTCGTTTTTCTCTTTTATTTATTGTTTTCTCATTTTCCTCTTTGGTTTTTTATTTCTTTTTAATTTACCCAATTTACCAAAACGCGCAGACCCAACGCGCTGGTGTCGCCCACGTCTCGCGCAGGCAGCCTGCAAACAAACCAGACTATGAAAGTGCCTTATCTCATTGATGGGGTTTTACCCACGTCCCGAGCTGGCCCGAGGATCCGTGATCCCTTCCGGGAATTCCCCGGTGCCGGCACAAGGTCCCAGAGATCCTGGGGTCCACGGGAGGTCAGGCAGATTATCCCATCCTCGTCGCCAGAAAACGATACCGAAAAGTCGGCAAACAGACTCTTTAACACTGTTTTGAAAGTGTTAAAAAGCAGGCACTTTTATTACGGCGCGCTGGGCACTCGGGGGATCGCTCCTCTAATCCAGCGTGCGTTCCGCTTTCCTCTGGTTTTACATATCCTGGAACTCCTGAAACAGCAAAACACGCCAACCACTGTTTACAGACGTCCCGTGCTCTTTCACCAGTGCGTGCAGCCGCAACGAGAAATCTGGAATGAGCGTCTACAGAAACACATACGTATTTACCCAATTCAGAACAACGCGTTACATCAGCTGGCCGTACTTGTCAGTAATCCCTCCTGGATTAACACCCTCTTTGGATGGCACGGGTGCCGACTGTTGGCAATCAGGGCAGGACATAAGAACGCTCCTGGCCTGATCCGTTGTAATTTGAAATTGTCGTTTTAACGACTTTGCATTCTGGTGAAAGAGTTGATGTGATAATTTAGCTTGCTCCAAGGCTTTAGGCACAGTAAGCGGCACAGCTCGTGCATCGGCCCTCCTATTGCCTTCCGCAAGAGGTCCTGGAAGGGCAGCGCGAGAGCGGATGTGCGCTGCATAAAAACCATGACGCCTATGATTTATTAGGAACCATAGCATTCTCAATCCAGCCATCAAAAGAGGATCATCCTCTTCCTTAAGAAAAGAAGCTTCCAGGCGGTTAAGTATGCCAGCTGCATAATGAGTCAGTTACAACATTCAAAGGCTCATTACAGAACACTCAAAAGCGATCCTAACAGCTGTCAGCTCAAGAACTTGTTTGACCCTTGGTCTCCTTTTTCTACCTTGTGTTTGCAACACTGGGTATCTGAGTTTAGCCATGTAATTACAACTTTACGTGAGCAACCAGAGGCATCGGTAAATTCAGTCTTGTCGTTGCTGACAGCAGCACTTGCCATACAACGGTAAATTACCAATTTCAGCCCACAGTTTATGTTGAGGGTAATAAACTGATATGTTCCCTGCGTATGTTGCCAATGCAATCTGGAAATTCACATCTTCAGTTAATTACCATTGTAACTTCACCTTTGTTCTAGGAACAAATACACCTTCAGGTCTATCCAATACATAGCATATAAACATTCCCTGCCTTTAATTATTGGTTTTGAATACATTTCTTTTATTATCCAAACTGTTTCCATTAGCGCGTGAGCTAGAAAAACCCATACTGCCCCAATCACCTTTCTCCTTCCTTGAGCTCTCCTGACCTGTGGTTCCACCACCCGTGTCTTCTTTCTGGGGCCCTCTTGACTCACAGGTGCGCTCCAACCCTCCTTCTCGATCACTCTTCCTCACAGGTTCGCCTCCTTCCGGGTGCAGCACCGCGCTTTGCGCACAGGCTTTCCTTCCTTGTCCAATTTATACAATGGCCTCTGCTCACAAGATTTCATCAAGGTTTCTCTATTCACATTATCACCAGGTGGTTCCTCAATCTCTTTCCTGTGAGCTAAAATACACCCGAACGGGCTCTTTTTCAGAATACCGCTACTACGCCGTCCTCCCATTACGCGTCACACGGAACGACACGGCTCATCTTGTAACAAATACGAGCAAATAACTATTAACACCTACAGCAGTACTCCACAGATAATACTCAAACCTACCCACGACACACCGCCCTCACAAGTTGTACTCCAAGTTTATCCCACCGTCTCCAAAACAAAACAATTCCGGTACCCAGCTCAAATCTCTCTAACACTCAGCACCGCAATTAGGACACTCTGCAACACAGATGGCTCCACAACGCTCACACTCCTTGCAAGTTAAAGCCACAGCAGCTCCTGCTGTAGTTTTCGGTGTTCAAGTGCATAGTCAGAACCAAGGCACATCCAAGAATTAAACCCAACTACGGTACGCTTCACGGCTACATACAGAGCCAGCTTTGCACCACAACGGAGCACGGGAACAACCAACACCAAAAGCTGGCCGCACAAACAACTCCACAGCAACTACTGTATACCTCTAAGGTGCTCGCAACCCCGTCCACGCTATCCTGCCGAAATTCCGTACCACGACTTACGGACAGTTCGCGAGCACGTGACCGGTCCCAAATTTCAGAGAAGAAAGACTTCTCACCAGAGGTCCTCGTCCGTCCCCGCGGCGATCCGACCGAGACGAGGAGTCTCTCCAGAGACATCCCCGGGGTGCGCCAAGAGAGTCCTCGGCTCCACGGGCCCTGCGGCCGGACAGAGCGGGTCCTCCGGCTGGCTCACCGCCTGAAACGGGGAAAGAAACGGGACGGCAGAGTCAGCAGCACTGCTAAGCCACGTTCTTTATTTCATTTGACGATGTTAGTTATAATTGTTTAGTTTCTCGCTGACAATACATCTGTTAATTATTAGTCAAATATAAACTAAGCTCTCAGCTTCTAAACAACGTGTTACTTAACCTTCCATCTCCCTCTTGTCGTGCAGAAGGATCTAAAAGGTGAAAAATATCCCCTCATTGTGCAGGCGGTCAGAAAGCATTTACCTCATGTCAACTGGTTAATGACGGGTACACCTTCTATAACTTCATCGCAGTATACGTTAACTTGGCAGCTTCTCTTCAAAAGCGAGAAGAGAAAAAAGGGACAGGGCTCTGAAAAAACAAGGCAGAGATCAAAGCAGCGGCGGGGACAGAGGAAAAGAGGCCGGAAGAGCACCAGGAACAGGGCACAGAAAGAAACAAATCGGCGCGGCGGCAGCGGCGCGGAGACGGAGGAAAAAAACCCGGCACGGTCAACGGGACAGAGAGGAACGCGACCACGGGCAGGGAGCGGGACACGGGGACACGGCGAGGAACCACGGGACGCGGAGAGATACCAAAAAGTCGGCAAAAAAGACTCTCTAACGCTGTTCTGAAAGTGTTGAACGGCGGGCAATTTCAATACAGCGCACCGCACGCTCAGAGGATGGCCCCTGTATTTGAGCGTACGTGTGGTTCACGCTTCTTGGTATTCTTTACATACACCTATTGCATATTCATTTGCTTCTACCGCTTAGTTAGTGCATTAAACAGAAGTTCTTTCCATAACCCCACCCTTCGCTGGCAGTCCATCTCTGGTATGCCAGTGTCCATCAAGGGTCTCCAGCGGTCCCCGGTGCCCCTGCAGCCCGGTGCCCCCTGCCCCGGTGTTGGCTCCTCGACCTCATGTCTTGAGCACGCCCACTGTCATTTTGTGCTGCTACTCAAGTAGCTCCTTCTCCATTTAGTGGAACGTCCCATTTTCCCAGCCTGCGAGCCAACGACATCCCGCTTTGCCCCACCTCCAGTCCCTACAGAGCTAGTGTTTCTCTGTTAGGTTTCTGTTCCGTTAGGCCTGGTCTTGCTGCCTTATGCCAAGGGCTTTCTACAAGATTTTTGTTCCTCCTATCAACGGGAAGCAAGAGAGAGGGCAACAGGCAAAAACGATGGCAGAGCGAGAGACCGCGGGGAACACAGGGGCTTGGAGGAAGAAAGAGAGGAATGAGGAGCCCCGCGGAGAGACGGAGGACAGGAAAAAAGAAAATAAAAAGAGAGAAAAAAAAACGGGGCGGCACAAAGGCTCAGAACGTGAACGAGGACGGGAACAGTGCCGTACGGAATGAAGAAAGCCGGCAACGCCGAGCACGACAAAGGCACAGAGAGAGAGACGGCGAAGGGAGGGAGGAAGGAAAGAGACAGAGCAGCACATACAGACACAGAGAGGAAACTAATGGCAGGGAAAAGAACGGGCCAGAGAAAGCGTGGGGAAAAAGGAGACGGAGGGGCAGGGAGGCACCAGGACACACAAGCCGGGGACGAGGCCCCGAGGGCCAGGGACTCACAGCGGCTCTCGCTTTCGGTGGCTGCCAGGAGGCTTCTAACAGCTCAGACGCTCCCGTCTCCTTCTCTCCTCCCTTCCTCTCCGGTAACTCGGGGCGCTCGGCCGTCCTCAGCCTAGGAGAACACGGTGGGGTGTCAGGGCTCCTACGAGACGAGGCTTCGGGGACATGGAGCCTCGCTGGCTCGCTCGCCAGGCAGCCGTCCCGCTCCAGGATACGCGCACGGACCCTGCCGCGCACGTTGGCCCCCGGCCCGCCGCACGCCGCGCAGAGGGAGCCTTCGCCACCCGGAGAGAGGGGCTCGCTCTCTCGCCCGCCGCAGGAAGCGGACGTTGGGCCGACGGCCCCGCATTTCTTCCTCTTTACCTCTCCCCAACCTCTCTGGCTCCAGCAGCAGCAGCCCCCGCCCACGCACGGGACGTGCTCCCCTGTCCCTGCTCCCGCCACGCTGCCAGACGAGCCTCGCCAGCCCGAGGCGGGCGCAGCCAACGGCATCCCCCGGGCTGGGAGCGAACGGCCACATCCTCAGCGCGGCCTCTGGGAGAGGGAGAGAAGAAGCAGCGGCCGTTAGCACCGTAGCTCACCCCTGCCCCAGCCTGCTCCTTCCGCAGGGGCCACCGGAGAGGTGCCGAGGGCCGGCTTGCCGCCTTCACGACGGGGCTTGGGAGCGGCCCAGGAACACGGGACGGGCTCGCAGGAGCTGCCGGAGCTGGGAGCGGCTGCACGGGGCGAGCGGGGCCGCGGGAGGAGGCTCGGGGGGAGCTCTGGCGAGCTGGGGACGCACCCGGCATCTGCCCCCGGCCGGCTGTCGCCTCCTGCTCCTCTGCCGCACGCTGGGGACGGAGGACGGCGCCGCGTCTCCCACCTGGGCGCTGCTCCCCAGGTTCCATTCCCCGCCTGGGCTGGGGGGTCTGCTGAGCATCGGGCGTTCACAGCTCCCCCTCAGAAACACAGAAATTCCAAATTAGAGTTCAGCCTCTGAAAAAAATAGAGCAGGAGAAAGCAGAGGAATTAGTCAGAAGAAGGGACAGGAGAGCAGCTGAGCTAACGGAGGATTCGAGGGAAACGGGCCACCCCAAAACACAAGGCATCCTCAAAAAACCAGAGCAACTGCAGCAACGCCAGACAGCATTAAGACAAACTGACACCGTTTAGGACACGCTCAGCATAAAAGCAAACACATCCACCGGTGCAGGAAAGCATCTCGCCCCTTCCCCACAGCACCGCCACAGGACACAGCCCTGTGAGGCCACGGGATGGGCTCGTACTGAAACGGAGAAATAAGCTTGACAGCAGAGTCAATTACACCGTTAAGCAGGCAATGTTTCTTTCATCTGCACTGGGGAGCTCTGGGGGTCGTCCTCTGCAAGTGCTCCCACGACTGGATGCTCTTGCATTGCTTATAATCACACAGTTGCTACATATTAATTACAATTGTTTTAAATTTTGAACATACAATATATCTAACCTAAGAAATAATTGATGAAGTTAGTTATAAATGTTTAGTTTCTCACTGACAACACATCTATTAGTTAAATATAAACTAAGCTCTCAGCTTCTAAACAATGTGTTATTAAATCTTCTGTCTCCCTCTTGTCATGCAGAAGGATCTAAAAGGTGAAAAATATCCCCTCATCGTGCAGGCGGTCAGAAAGCATTTACCCCACGTGAACCGGTTAATGAAGGGTACATCTTCTATAACTTCATCGCAGTATACATTAACTTGGTAGCTTCTCTTGAATTCCCCCCTTTTCAATACACTTGCAAACTCTTTGGCAGTATAAGTCTATGAAATATTATCCTCTCGCGTTGTGGTACAGCACAATTATTTGTTACCCACTAGCAGTACCAAACAGAACACTGTAGCGTAATGTAAGTAAAAACGACTAGCATCAAAATCAGAGTCCTAAGATCAATGCTGACAGAACTGCGAAGCCGCAGCTCCTGCCGGTTCTGGCGTTGGTTTCTGGCACTTCTGACCGCTTCGGGTCAAACGGCGCCTCTTCCCCCGGCCGTGCGCTGCAGTACCCGAGTTTCGCCACAGGGCGGCAGCACTGAGACCGCCGCGGCAGCCCCGGGCGAGCGGTCGTGCCGCGTTTCGCGGGAACCCCGCAAAATAAACTCCAGAAAACAAACGCAACGAAACAAAAACGCACACAGAGAGCCGCGGAACGAAAGCCGCGCGTACAGGACACAGAACCCGCCGGGCCTCGCCCCGAGCTCCCGCCGAAGCGGCGCCCGACCCGCCACGCCACCGAGCCTGCCACCGCGCCTTAGCTCTGGTTTGAAACGTCTCCCCCCGACTAACGGGGGCTGCGCCGCTCCCGGAGCGACTGCTGTCCCGGAGGGACACACGGCTCCAGACCGTAAGCCTTCGGCGCACCTGCCCTCGGGGTCACACACCTCCCACCGGCTTCGCCAACTCGGCCGTAAGGGCAGGGGGGAAACTGAACCGAACGCCTCCTCACCGCGCCGGCCCATCCCACTCCCCCCGTTCCAACGGCACGGTCACCCTCGCCGCGGCCGCACTCACCTGCCGCCTCTTTCGCCGCTCCGTTCCCCTCGCACTCTCCCACCGTCCCGCCGGGCTCCGCGGGCACCGACACCCGCCGCGCCCCGGAGACCTCCGCGGCGGGAGGCCCCCTCTGCCTTTCTGTCGCCTCCTTCCTTTCTGCCGCCTCCGGGGACCTCACGAAGGGCTACCCTGAGCCGACTGCCTCCAGGTCCCCGGGTACCGGTTGCAGCAACCGCTCCACAGCCGCCCCGACCCCCGTTCCCGTTAATTCCCGGTACCCACCCCGAGACACCACGGACCCGCTCGCCAGGACCCGCGCTGATTGGCTGCTTTCCACCCCACCACGCTGTCCTCCTATTGGATGCTCCGTCCGGCGCCCAGAGGCCCGCAACGCCCGCCCCTCCGGCAAAATGATAGCCTGCCTAGGCACGTCAATCACCATTTTCTCCGCCTATCAGAGCTCGCAGTGAGGGCAGGCGCAGTAGGGAGAGAGCAGCACCCGCCCCTTTCCGCAACACGATTGGCTGCCGAAGACAAGTCAATCATCATTCTCTTGGCCCATCAGTACTCGCAGTTTGCTCATGCGCAGTACGGAGCCTCCGACACCCGCCCCTCCGGCAATCTGATTGGCGGACAGAATGGCAATTGACGTGCCTTGGCAGCCTATCAGCGATCCGCCCCCCCCCCCAGCCTTCCCGCGCCATCTGATTGGCCCGCTCTGCACCCTCACCCGTCTGCTCTCCGCCCTGCCGGGCCCCCCCGGCCCTTTGCCCGCGCGGCTTCCAGCAGCCGCGTTTGAAAGGAAACAACAAACCGCGCTCCTTTGCTTTATGCTGACAAGGGGGGCGGGTGGTCACCTACCCTTAAATTCATTGTGAACAGAGAGAGCCGTAAGGAGCTCCAGCCGGCAGGTTTCTCTCCCCTGTGCCCGGGACTGAGGAGACGCCGCCTCCTCCTGCTGCCGCCTCGCCCGTTCCCCTCGCAGCGGGGCCGCCCCGGGAGAGCCGGGCGCCTCTTTTTTTCCCGGCGGCTCGTCCGACCGCTGCCCCCCCTTTCTGACGGGCACGACCTCGGTCGCAGCGGCAGCGCCCCCCTCTTACCCGCGGCACGGGCACCGGGCGCCGCTCCCCAGCTGCAGTTCCGGGCTGTGGCCACCAGACGGCAGCACCGAGCGCGGTCACGCAGCGCCCCCGGGCCCCGCAGCGCGGGCGCTTTTTCTTGACCCGTGGGCAGCCCGAGCTCCCCGAACGCGCTTTCCCAGAGCCGCGCACATGGCAGACACACTGATAAAAGATAATAGCCCGACATTGCTAAAATGTTTTTTTTTCCTAAAGATGCCTTCTATCCTAATAAAATACATTGCCTCTCCCTGTGCCCCGTGTCTTGTCTGCAGCAGTAACTCGGCTCGCCCGCAGCTGTGGCAGCTCTGCTGCTGCTACAGGGTCAGTTCCAGCCCTTACCCTCGGCTGAGCAGCAGCCGGGCAGGCGCTGCTGCTCTGGGCGCTGCGCATCCTTCAGGAACGGTTCTCAAACGATCCTGTGCAACGATGTCCAGAGCCAGGACCCCCGCGGCGGGGAGACAGGAGCACACGGCCGGGCCCGTCCCGGCTCGGGGCTGTTTCCGCAGTCGCTGTGAGTTGATCCGTGAGCTGGAACCAACCTCCCCATGCCCCGGCCCGGCCCTTTGTCCCCGGCTTTCCCAGGGCAGCGCAGCGGGCTGGGTCACACCAACTGTTCTCTGCTGGCACCACCCAGCCGGGTCACCTGTGTCTGCGGTTGTGGGGACACCCCACGGGCTCCCTGGAAACGGACATCACAGCACTGAGAGGGGGCGTTCAGGAGCCTCTGCGCTTTTGGGTTGGTTTGTTTGGGGTTTTTTTCCTTTTGCTGTTTTGATCGTTAGCTTCTTGTTGCTGGTTGGTTTGTTTTTAAGCTGTTACTCTATATAGCTCATCCATGGTGCTTATAGAGCATGGGTAAATCTACCCTGCTTCCTCACAGGAGACAACCATCTCGCTTTACAACAGGTGATTGAATCTGCTATAGAAAAGTTCAACCACCTCCTGTACAGCAAAGGATAAAAGAAAGTATGGATTTTTGTTGCATCTAATCCACAATGCAAGTACCCATTAACAATACATTAGCAGTGGGTTCCTTCAAATATTCACAGTGAAGGTAGTTCCTGGCACGATTGTATTAGCGTTCTTACTATTTTACGGGAGAAACACAGGGCACAGCTGATTTTGCCCACGTGCAGCGCAGTGATCACACGGGTGCGGTGAACCGGGTGGAAGGCCCTAGAAAAGGAAAATCAGCCTCCGTGTGCAGGGCCAAAACAGAAATCCTTTTCAAACTGTGCCATTTTAAAAAGCTACCAGGGGTATAAAGCAGAAAAAAGAGCAGTGAATGTGTATAATGACACAATTAGATGGTTCTCCAGTTTCATGATGTGCTCTTTTACTAACAGTGTCTGCTGGAGTGGATACCCTGGACACCAACAAGCGGGTCCTGGTGCTGTGCCCATGGCGATTCATCCACTGTGGCCGTGGGTGTCAGGCCCTGATACAATAGACACAAAACCTTGGGAGGGAGGTGATCACAGTAGAACGCTTAGAGATAATGGGCTAGCAGACTTGATTTAATCTTTATTTAAAAATACACATGGCTGCTGTCTTTTCTACAGTTTAGGTAGGACGGGCTCCAATATCTCTATGAATTACAATACATGACAAAAATTAAAGGGGGAAAGCTTTATTTTTACAATGGTAAATACAGTCTAAATCGTAATTTGGGAAACAGATAAAGGGGTGTAGCAAATGAGGCACAGACGATCCTGTTTTATCTCAGAAGGCTTTGGCGTATTTACAGCTTTAGGCACAGCGTGTCCAATCCCGTATAAAATGCACTGTCCATACCAATTCAGCCTGTCCCCCGATATAAGGACATCAGGATGCCACCCTGCATTCACCAAGGGACAATCCTGATCTAATGTTCTCTGTGTATTCTACACCAATATCTGTTCGTCAACAAACCTTTTACTGGTTTCAATTTCTTTCCCTGATTGTCCTTTTTCAAATACAATGCGTATGTAACATTTTGTATTGTGTAATATGCATTATATAATAGACAATATATGATTTAAAACATATCTCATTATATATTACATGTAGTGCATTACTATACTACACATCTCGGGTATACCCACCCAGACCTGTGCAGCATATTAATATTATTTACAGTGGCCACCATTAATTACAATATTCCCTGGTTGCTGTTCCCTAGGGAGTCAAACGATCCTTTTCCAATGTCACAAAACACAGCCCGGGGGGGATTTCTTCCGAATCGCTCCTGTCCATTGTCCACTACCTATTTCACAATCACAATAACAGACAATTGGTGAACCATAAGTATTGGACTACAAAATCACCCAAGACACAAGTAACAACAACAACAAATCACTAAAGACACAAACAATCATACAATTGCTAAGGCACAAACAGCAAAATCACTAAAGGTACCTTTACCAAATTACTATTCCCTCGTTTTTCTCTTTTATTTATTGTTTTCTCATTTTCCTCTTTGGTTTTTTATTTCTTTTTAATTTACCCAATTTACCAAAACGCGCAGACCCAACGCGCTGGTGTCGCCCACGTCTCGCGCAGGCAGCCTGCAAACAAACCAGACTATGAAAGTGCCTTATCTCATTGATGGGGTTTTACCCACGTCCCGAGCTGGCCCGAGGATCCGTGATCCCTTCCGGGAATTCCCCGGTGCCGGCACAAGGTCCCAGAGATCCTGGGGTCCACGGGAGGTCAGGCAGATTATCCCATCCTCGTCGCCAGAAAACGATACCGAAAAGTCGGCAAACAGACTCTTTAACACTGTTTTGAAAGTGTTAAAAAGCAGGCACTTTTATTACGGCGCGCTGGGCACTCGGGGGATCGCTCCTCTAATCCAGCGTGCGTTCCGCTTTCCTCTGGTTTTACATATCCTGGAACTCCTGAAACAGCAAAACACGCCAACCACTGTTTACAGACGTCCCGTGCTCTTTCACCAGTGCGTGCAGCCGCAACGAGAAATCTGGAATGAGCGTCTACAGAAACACATACGTATTTACCCAATTCAGAACAACGCGTTACATCAGCTGGCCGTACTTGTCAGTAATCCCTCCTGGATTAACACCCTCTTTGGATGGCACGGGTGCCGACTGTTGGCAATCAGGGCAGGACATAAGAACGCTCCTGGCCTGATCCGTTGTAATTTGAAATTGTCGTTTTAACGACTTTGCATTCTGGTGAAAGAGTTGATGTGATAATTTAGCTTGCTCCAAGGCTTTAGGCACAGTAAGCGGCACAGCTCGTGCATCGGCCCTCCTATTGCCTTCCGCAAGAGGTCCTGGAAGGGCAGCGCGAGAGCGGATGTGCGCTGCATAAAAACCATGACGCCTATGATTTATTAGGAACCATAGCATTCTCAATCCAGCCATCAAAAGAGGATCATCCTCTTCCTTAAGAAAAGAAGCTTCCAGGCGGTTAAGTATGCCAGCTGCATAATGAGTCAGTTACAACATTCAAAGGCTCATTACAGAACACTCAAAAGCGATCCTAACAGCTGTCAGCTCAAGAACTTGTTTGACCCTTGGTCTCCTTTTTCTACCTTGTGTTTGCAACACTGGGTATCTGAGTTTAGCCATGTAATTACAACTTTACGTGAGCAACCAGAGGCATCGGTAAATTCAGTCTTGTCGTTGCTGACAGCAGCACTTGCCATACAACGGTAAATTACCAATTTCAGCCCACAGTTTATGTTGAGGGTAATAAACTGATATGTTCCCTGCGTATGTTGCCAATGCAATCTGGAAATTCACATCTTCAGTTAATTACCATTGTAACTTCACCTTTGTTCTAGGAACAAATACACCTTCAGGTCTATCCAATACATAGCATATAAACATTCCCTGCCTTTAATTATTGGTTTTGAATACATTTCTTTTATTATCCAAACTGTTTCCATTAGCGCGTGAGCTAGAAAAACCCATACTGCCCCAATCACCTTTCTCCTTCCTTGAGCTCTCCTGACCTGTGGTTCCACCACCCGTGTCTTCTTTCTGGGGCCCTCTTGACTCACAGGTGCGCTCCAACCCTCCTTCTCGATCACTCTTCCTCACAGGTTCGCCTCCTTCCGGGTGCAGCACCGCGCTTTGCGCACAGGCTTTCCTTCCTTGTCCAATTTATACAATGGCCTCTGCTCACAAGATTTCATCAAGGTTTCTCTATTCACATTATCACCAGGTGGTTCCTCAATCTCTTTCCTGTGAGCTAAAATACACCCGAACGGGCTCTTTTTCAGAATACCGCTACTACGCCGTCCTCCCATTACGCGTCACACGGAACGACACGGCTCATCTTGTAACAAATACGAGCAAATAACTATTAACACCTACAGCAGTACTCCACAGATAATACTCAAACCTACCCACGACACACCGCCCTCACAAGTTGTACTCCAAGTTTATCCCACCGTCTCCAAAACAAAACAATTCCGGTACCCAGCTCAAATCTCTCTAACACTCAGCACCGCAATTAGGACACTCTGCAACACAGATGGCTCCACAACGCTCACACTCCTTGCAAGTTAAAGCCACAGCAGCTCCTGCTGTAGTTTTCGGTGTTCAAGTGCATAGTCAGAACCAAGGCACATCCAAGAATTAAACCCAACTACGGTACGCTTCACGGCTACATACAGAGCCAGCTTTGCACCACAACGGAGCACGGGAACAACCAACACCAAAAGCTGGCCGCACAAACAACTCCACAGCAACTACTGTATACCTCTAAGGTGCTCGCAACCCCGTCCACGCTATCCTGCCGAAATTCCGTACCACGACTTACGGACAGTTCGCGAGCACGTGACCGGTCCCAAATTTCAGAGAAGAAAGACTTCTCACCAGAGGTCCTCGTCCGTCCCCGCGGCGATCCGACCGAGACGAGGAGTCTCTCCAGAGACATCCCCGGGGTGCGCCAAGAGAGTCCTCGGCTCCACGGGCCCTGCGGCCGGACAGAGCGGGTCCTCCGGCTGGCTCACCGCCTGAAACGGGGAAAGAAACGGGACGGCAGAGTCAGCAGCACTGCTAAGCCACGTTCTTTATTTCATTTGACGATGTTAGTTATAATTGTTTAGTTTCTCGCTGACAATACATCTGTTAATTATTAGTCAAATATAAACTAAGCTCTCAGCTTCTAAACAACGTGTTACTTAACCTTCCATCTCCCTCTTGTCGTGCAGAAGGATCTAAAAGGTGAAAAATATCCCCTCATCGTGCAGGCGGTCAGAAAGCATTTACCTCATGTCAACTGGTTAATGACGGGTACACCTTCTATAACTTCATCGCAGTATACGTTAACTTGGCAGCTTCTCTTCAAAAGCGAGAAGAGAAAAAAGGGACAGGGCTCTGAAAAAACAAGGCAGAGATCAAAGCAGCGGCGGGGACAGAGGAAAAGAGGCCGGAAGAGCACCAGGAACAGGGCACAGAAAGAAACAAATCGGCGCGGCGGCAGCGGCGCGGAGACGGAGGAAAAAAACCCGGCACGGTCAACGGGACAGAGAGGAACGCGACCACGGGCAGGGAGCGGGACACGGGGACACGGCGAGGAACCACGGGACGCGGAGAGATACCAAAAAGTCGGCAAAAAAGACTCTCTAACGCTGTTCTGAAAGTGTTGAACGGCGGGCAATTTCAATACAGCGCACCGCACGCTCAGAGGATGGCCCCTGTATTTGAGCGTACGTGTGGTTCACGCTTCTTGGTATTCTTTACATACACCTATTGCATATTCATTTGCTTCTACCGCTTAGTTAGTGCATTAAACAGAAGTTCTTTCCATAACCCCACCCTTCGCTGGCAGTCCATCTCTGGTATGCCAGTGTCCATCAAGGGTCTCCAGCGGTCCCCGGTGCCCCTGCAGCCCGGTGCCCCCTGCCCCGGTGTTGGCTCCTCGACCTCATGTCTTGAGCACGCCCACTGTCATTTTGTGCTGCTACTCAAGTAGCTCCTTCTCCATTTAGTGGAACGTCCCATTTTCCCAGCCTGCGAGCCAACGACATCCCGCTTTGCCCCACCTCCAGTCCCTACAGAGCTAGTGTTTCTCTGTTAGGTTTCTGTTCCGTTAGGCCTGGTCTTGCTGCCTTATGCCAAGGGCTTTCTACAAGATTTTTGTTCCTCCTATCAACGGGAAGCAAGAGAGAGGGCAACAGGCAAAAACGATGGCAGAGCGAGAGACCGCGGGGAACACAGGGGCTTGGAGGAAGAAAGAGAGGAATGAGGAGCCCCGCGGAGAGACGGAGGACAGGAAAAAAGAAAATAAAAAGAGAGAAAAAAAAACGGGGCGGCACAAAGGCTCAGAACGTGAACGAGGACGGGAACAGTGCCGTACGGAATGAAGAAAGCCGGCAACGCCGAGCACGACAAAGGCACAGAGAGAGAGACGGCGAAGGGAGGGAGGAAGGAAAGAGACAGAGCAGCACATACAGACACAGAGAGGAAACTAATGGCAGGGAAAAGAACGGGCCAGAGAAAGCGTGGGGAAAAAGGAGACGGAGGGGCAGGGAGGCACCAGGACACACAAGCCGGGGACGAGGCCCCGAGGGCCAGGGACTCACAGCGGCTCTCGCTTTCGGTGGCTGCCAGGAGGCTTCTAACAGCTCAGACGCTCCCGTCTCCTTCTCTCCTCCCTTCCTCTCCGGTAACTCGGGGCGCTCGGCCGTCCTCAGCCTAGGAGAACACGGTGGGGTGTCAGGGCTCCTACGAGACGAGGCTTCGGGGACATGGAGCCTCGCTGGCTCGCTCGCCAGGCAGCCGTCCCGCTCCAGGATACGCGCACGGACCCTGCCGCGCACGTTGGCCCCCGGCCCGCCGCACGCCGCGCAGAGGGAGCCTTCGCCACCCGGAGAGAGGGGCTCGCTCTCTCGCCCGCCGCAGGAAGCGGACGTTGGGCCGACGGCCCCGCATTTCTTCCTCTTTACCTCTCCCCAACCTCTCTGGCTCCAGCAGCAGCAGCCCCCGCCCACGCACGGGACGTGCTCCCCTGTCCCTGCTCCCGCCACGCTGCCAGACGAGCCTCGCCAGCCCGAGGCGGGCGCAGCCAACGGCATCCCCCGGGCTGGGAGCGAACGGCCACATCCTCAGCGCGGCCTCTGGGAGAGGGAGAGAAGAAGCAGCGGCCGTTAGCACCGTAGCTCACCCCTGCCCCAGCCTGCTCCTTCCGCAGGGGCCACCGGAGAGGTGCCGAGGGCCGGCTTGCCGCCTTCACGACGGGGCTTGGGAGCGGCCCAGGAACACGGGACGGGCTCGCAGGAGCTGCCGGAGCTGGGAGCGGCTGCACGGGGCGAGCGGGGCCGCGGGAGGAGGCTCGGGGGGAGCTCTGGCGAGCTGGGGACGCACCCGGCATCTGCCCCCGGCCGGCTGTCGCCTCCTGCTCCTCTGCCGCACGCTGGGGACGGAGGACGGCGCCGCGTCTCCCACCTGGGCGCTGCTCCCCAGGTTCCATTCCCCGCCTGGGCTGGGGGGTCTGCTGAGCATCGGGCGTTCACAGCTCCCCCTCAGAAACACAGAAATTCCAAATTAGAGTTCAGCCTCTGAAAAAAATAGAGCAGGAGAAAGCAGAGGAATTAGTCAGAAGAAGGGACAGGAGAGCAGCTGAGCTAACGGAGGATTCGAGGGAAACGGGCCACCCCAAAACACAAGGCATCCTCAAAAAACCAGAGCAACTGCAGCAACGCCAGACAGCATTAAGACAAACTGACACCGTTTAGGACACGCTCAGCATAAAAGCAAACACATCCACCGGTGCAGGAAAGCATCTCGCCCCTTCCCCACAGCACCGCCACAGGACACAGCCCTGTGAGGCCACGGGATGGGCTCGTACTGAAACGGAGAAATAAGCTTGACAGCAGAGTCAATTACACCGTTAAGCAGGCAATGTTTCTTTCATCTGCACTGGGGAGCTCTGGGGGTCGTCCTCTGCAAGTGCTCCCACGACTGGATGCTCTTGCATTGCTTATAATCACACAGTTGCTACATATTAATTACAATTGTTTTAAATTTTGAACATACAATATATCTAACCTAAGAAATAATTGATGAAGTTAGTTATAAATGTTTAGTTTCTCACTGACAACACATCTATTAGTTAAATATAAACTAAGCTCTCAGCTTCTAAACAATGTGTTATTAAATCTTCTGTCTCCCTCTTGTCATGCAGAAGGATCTAAAAGGTGAAAAATATCCCCTCATCGTGCAGGCGGTCAGAAAGCATTTACCCCACGTGAACCGGTTAATGAAGGGTACATCTTCTATAACTTCATCGCAGTATACATTAACTTGGTAGCTTCTCTTGAATTCCCCCCTTTTCAATACACTTGCAAACTCTTTGGCAGTATAAGTCTATGAAATATTATCCTCTCGCGTTGTGGTACAGCACAATTATTTGTTACCCACTAGCAGTACCAAACAGAACACTGTAGCGTAATGTAAGTAAAAACGACTAGCATCAAAATCAGAGTCCTAAGATCAATGCTGACAGAACTGCGAAGCCGCAGCTCCTGCCGGTTCTGGCGTTGGTTTCTGGCACTTCTGACCGCTTCGGGTCAAACGGCGCCTCTTCCCCCGGCCGTGCGCTGCAGTACCCGAGTTTCGCCACAGGGCGGCAGCACTGAGACCGCCGCGGCAGCCCCGGGCGAGCGGTCGTGCCGCGTTTCGCGGGAACCCCGCAAAATAAACTCCAGAAAACAAACGCAACGAAACAAAAACGCACACAGAGAGCCGCGGAACGAAAGCCGCGCGTACAGGACACAGAACCCGCCGGGCCTCGCCCCGAGCTCCCGCCGAAGCGGCGCCCGACCCGCCACGCCACCGAGCCTGCCACCGCGCCTTAGCTCTGGTTTGAAACGTCTCCCCCCGACTAACGGGGGCTGCGCCGCTCCCGGAGCGACTGCTGTCCCGGATGGACACACGGCTCCAGACCGTAAGCCTTCGGCGCACCTGCCCTCGGGGTCACACACCTCCCACCGGCTTCGCCAACTCGGCCGTAAGGGCAGGGGGGAAACTGAACCGAACGCCTCCTCACCGCGCCGGCCCATCCCACTCCCCCCGTTCCAACGGCACGGTCACCCTCGCCGCGGCCGCACTCACCTGCCGCCTCTTTCGCCGCTCCGTTCCCCTCGCACTCTCCCACCGTCCCGCCGGGCTCCGCGGGCACCGACACCCGCCGCGCCCCGGAGACCTCCGCGGCGGGAGGCCCCCTCTGCCTTTCTGTCGCCTCCTTCCTTTCTGCCGCCTCCGGGGACCTCACGAAGGGCTACCCTGAGCCGACTGCCTCCAGGTCCCCGGGTACCGGTTGCAGCAACCGCTCCACAGCCGCCCCGACCCCCGTTCCCGTTAATTCCCGGTACCCACCCCGAGACACCACGGACCCGCTCGCCAGGACCCGCGCTGATTGGCTGCTTTCCACCCCACCACGCTGTCCTCCTATTGGATGCTCCGTCCGGCGCCCAGAGGCCCGCAACGCCCGCCCCTCCGGCAAAATGATAGCCTGCCTAGGCACGTCAATCACCATTTTCTCCGCCTATCAGAGCTCGCAGTGAGGGCAGGCGCAGTAGGGAGAGAGCAGCACCCGCCCCTTTCCGCAACACGATTGGCTGCCGAAGACAAGTCAATCATCATTCTCTTGGCCCATCAGTACTCGCAGTTTGCTCATGCGCAGTACGGAGCCTCCGACACCCGCCCCTCCGGCAATCTGATTGGCGGACAGAATGGCAATTGACGTGCCTTGGCAGCCTATCAGCGATCCGCCCCCCCCCCAGCCTTCCCGCGCCATCTGATTGGCCCGCTCTGCACCCTCACCCGTCTGCTCTCCGCCCTGCCGGGCCCCCCCCGCCCTTTGCCCGCGCGGCTTCCAGCAGCCGCGTTTGAAAGGAAACAACAAACCGCGCTCCTTTGCTTTATGCTGACAAGGGGGGCGGGTGGTCACCTACCCTTAAATTCATTGTGAACAGAGAGAGCCGTAAGGAGCTCCAGCCGGCAGGTTTCTCTCCCCTGTGCCCGGGACTGAGGAGACGCCGCCTCCTCCTGCTGCCGCCTCGCCCGTTCCCCTCGCAGCGGGGCCGCCCCGGGAGAGCCGGGCGCCTCTTTTTTTCCCGGCGGCTCGTCCGACCGCTGCCCCCCCTTTCTGACGGGCACGACCTCGGTCGCAGCGGCAGCGCCCCCCTCTTACCCGCGGCACGGGCACCGGGCGCCGCTCCCCAGCTGCAGTTCCGGGCTGTGGCCACCAGACGGCAGCACCGAGCGCGGTCACGCAGCGCCCCCGGGCCCCGCAGCGCGGGCGCTTTTTCTTGACCCGTGGGCAGCCCGAGCTCCCCGAACGCGCTTTCCCAGAGCCGCGCACATGGCAGACACACTGATAAAAGATAATAGCCCGACATTGCTAAAATGTTTTTTTTTCCTAAAGATGCCTTCTATCCTAATAAAATACATTGCCTCTCCCTGTGCCCCGTGTCTTGTCTGCAGCAGTAACTCGGCTCGCCCGCAGCTGTGGCAGCTCTGCTGCTGCTACAGGGTCAGTTCCAGCCCTTACCCTCGGCTGAGCAGCAGCCGGGCAGGCGCTGCTGCTCTGGGCGCTGCGCATCCTTCAGGAACGGTTCTCAAACGATCCTGTGCAACGATGTCCAGAGCCAGGACCCCCGCGGCGGGGAGACAGGAGCACACGGCCGGGCCCGTCCCGGCTCGGGGCTGTTTCCGCAGTCGCTGTGAGTTGATCCGTGAGCTGGAACCAACCTCCCCATGCCCCGGCCCGGCCCTTTGTCCCCGGCTTTCCCAGGGCAGCGCAGCGGGCTGGGTCACACCAACTGTTCTCTGCTGGCACCACCCAGCCGGGTCACCTGTGTCTGCGGTTGTGGGGACACCCCACGGGCTCCCTGGAAACGGACATCACAGCACTGAGAGGGGGCGTTCAGGAGCCTCTGCGCTTTTGGGTTGGTTTGTTTGGGGTTTTTTTCCTTTTGCTGTTTTGATCGTTAGCTTCTTGTTGCTGGTTGGTTTGTTTTTAAGCTGTTACTCTATATAGCTCATCCATGGTGCTTATAGAGCATGGGTAAATCTACCCTGCTTCCTCACAGGAGACAACCATCTCGCTTTACAACAGGTGATTGAATCTGCTATAGAAAAGTTCAACCACCTCCTGTACAGCAAAGGATAAAAGAAAGTATGGATTTTTGTTGCATCTAATCCACAATGCAAGTACCCATTAACAATACATTAGCAGTGGGTTCCTTCAAATATTCACAGTGAAGGTAGTTCCTGGCACGATTGTATTAGCGTTCTTACTATTTTACGGGAGAAACACAGGGCACAGCTGATTTTGCCCACGTGCAGCGCAGTGATCACACGGGTGCGGTGAACCGGGTGGAAGGCCCTAGAAAAGGAAAATCAGCCTCCGTGTGCAGGGCCAAAACAGAAATCCTTTTCAAACTGTGCCATTTTAAAAAGCTACCAGGGGTATAAAGCAGAAAAAAGAGCAGTGAATGTGTATAATGACACAATTAGATGGTTCTCCAGTTTCATGATGTGCTCTTTTACTAACAGTGTCTGCTGGAGTGGATACCCTGGACACCAACAAGCGGGTCCTGGTGCTGTGCCCATGGCGATTCATCCACTGTGGCCGTGGGTGTCAGGCCCTGATACAATAGACACAAAACCTTGGGAGGGAGGTGATCACAGTAGAACGCTTAGAGATAATGGGCTAGCAGACTTGATTTAATCTTTATTTAAAAATACACATGGCTGCTGTCTTTTCTACAGTTTAGGTAGGACGGGCTCCAATATCTCTATGAATTACAATACATGACAAAAATTAAAGGGGGAAAGCTTTATTTTTACAATGGTAAATACAGTCTAAATCGTAATTTGGGAAACAGATAAAGGGGTGTAGCAAATGAGGCACAGACGATCCTGTTTTATCTCAGAAGGCTTTGGCGTATTTACAGCTTTAGGCACAGCGTGTCCAATCCCGTATAAAATGCACTGTCCATACCAATTCAGCCTGTCCCCCGATATAAGGACATCAGGATGCCACCCTGCATTCACCAAGGGACAATCCTGATCTAATGTTCTCTGTGTATTCTACACCAATATCTGTTCGTCAACAAACCTTTTACTGGTTTCAATTTCTTTCCCTGATTGTCCTTTTTCAAATACAATGCGTATGTAACATTTTGTATTGTGTAATATGCATTATATAATAGACAATATATGATTTAAAACATATCTCATTATATATTACATGTAGTGCATTACTATACTACACATCTCGGGTATACCCACCCAGACCTGTGCAGCATATTAATATTATTTACAGTGGCCACCATTAATTACAATATTCCCTGGTTGCTGTTCCCTAGGGAGTCAAACGATCCTTTTCCAATGTCACAAAACACAGCCCGGGGGGGATTTCTTCCGAATCGCTCCTGTCCATTGTCCACTACCTATTTCACAATCACAATAACAGACAATTGGTGAACCATAAGTATTGGACTACAAAATCACCCAAGACACAAGTAACAACAACAACAAATCACTAAAGACACAAACAATCATACAATTGCTAAGGCACAAACAGCAAAATCACTAAAGGTACCTTTACCAAATTACTATTCCCTCGTTTTTCTCTTTTATTTATTGTTTTCTCATTTTCCTCTTTGGTTTTTTATTTCTTTTTAATTTACCCAATTTACCAAAACGCGCAGACCCAACGCGCTGGTGTCGCCCACGTCTCGCGCAGGCAGCCTGCAAACAAACCAGACTATGAAAGTGCCTTATCTCATTGATGGGGTTTTACCCACGTCCCGAGCTGGCCCGAGGATCCGTGATCCCTTCCGGGAATTCCCCGGTGCCGGCACAAGGTCCCAGAGATCCTGGGGTCCACGGGAGGTCAGGCAGATTATCCCATCCTCGTCGCCAGAAAACGATACCGAAAAGTCGGCAAACAGACTCTTTAACACTGTTTTGAAAGTGTTAAAAAGCAGGCACTTTTATTACGGCGCGCTGGGCACTCGGGGGATCGCTCCTCTAATCCAGCGTGCGTTCCGCTTTCCTCTGGTTTTACATATCCTGGAACTCCTGAAACAGCAAAACACGCCAACCACTGTTTACAGACGTCCCGTGCTCTTTCACCAGTGCGTGCAGCCGCAACGAGAAATCTGGAATGAGCGTCTACAGAAACACATACGTATTTACCCAATTCAGAACAACGCGTTACATCAGCTGGCCGTACTTGTCAGTAATCCCTCCTGGATTAACACCCTCTTTGGATGGCACGGGTGCCGACTGTTGGCAATCAGGGCAGGACATAAGAACGCTCCTGGCCTGATCCGTTGTAATTTGAAATTGTCGTTTTAACGACTTTGCATTCTGGTGAAAGAGTTGATGTGATAATTTAGCTTGCTCCAAGGCTTTAGGCACAGTAAGCGGCACAGCTCGTGCATCGGCCCTCCTATTGCCTTCCGCAAGAGGTCCTGGAAGGGCAGCGCGAGAGCGGATGTGCGCTGCATAAAAACCATGACGCCTATGATTTATTAGGAACCATAGCATTCTCAATCCAGCCATCAAAAGAGGATCATCCTCTTCCTTAAGAAAAGAAGCTTCCAGGCGGTTAAGTATGCCAGCTGCATAATGAGTCAGTTACAACATTCAAAGGCTCATTACAGAACACTCAAAAGCGATCCTAACAGCTGTCAGCTCAAGAACTTGTTTGACCCTTGGTCTCCTTTTTCTACCTTGTGTTTGCAACACTGGGTATCTGAGTTTAGCCATGTAATTACAACTTTACGTGAGCAACCAGAGGCATCGGTAAATTCAGTCTTGTCGTTGCTGACAGCAGCACTTGCCATACAACGGTAAATTACCAATTTCAGCCCACAGTTTATGTTGAGGGTAATAAACTGATATGTTCCCTGCGTATGTTGCCAATGCAATCTGGAAATTCACATCTTCAGTTAATTACCATTGTAACTTCACCTTTGTTCTAGGAACAAATACACCTTCAGGTCTATCCAATACATAGCATATAAACATTCCCTGCCTTTAATTATTGGTTTTGAATACATTTCTTTTATTATCCAAACTGTTTCCATTAGCGCGTGAGCTAGAAAAACCCATACTGCCCCAATCACCTTTCTCCTTCCTTGAGCTCTCCTGACCTGTGGTTCCACCACCCGTGTCTTCTTTCTGGGGCCCTCTTGACTCACAGGTGCGCTCCAACCCTCCTTCTCGATCACTCTTCCTCACAGGTTCGCCTCCTTCCGGGTGCAGCACCGCGCTTTGCGCACAGCCTTTCCTTCCTTGTCCAATTTATACAATGGCCTCTGCTCACAAGATTTCATCAAGGTTTCTCTATTCACATTATCACCAGGTGGTTCCTCAATCTCTTTCCTGTGAGCTAAAATACACCCGAACGGGCTCTTTTTCAGAATACCGCTACTACGCCGTCCTCCCATTACGCGTCACACGGAACGACACGGCTCATCTTGTAACAAATACGAGCAAATAACTATTAACACCTACAGCAGTACTCCACAGATAATACTCAAACCTACCCACGACACACCGCCCTCACAAGTTGTACTCCAAGTTTATCCCACCGTCTCCAAAACAAAACAATTCCGGTACCCAGCTCAAATCTCTCTAACACTCAGCACCGCAATTAGGACACTCTGCAACACAGATGGCTCCACAACGCTCACACTCCTCGCAAGTTAAAGCCACAGCAGCTCCTGCTGTAGTTTTCGGTGTTCAAGTGCATAGTCAGAACCAAGGCACATCCAAGAATTAAACCCAACTACGGTACGCTTCACGGCTACATACAGAGCCAGCTTTGCACCACAACGGAGCACGGGAACAACCAACACCAAAAGCTGGCCGCACAAACAACTCCACAGCAACTACTGTATACCTCTAAGGTGCTCGCAACCCCGTCCACGCTATCCTGCCGAAATTCCGTACCACGACTTACGGACAGTTCGCGAGCACGTGACCGGTCCCAAATTTCAGAGAAGAAAGACTTCTCACCAGAGGTCCTCGTCCGTCCCCGCGGCGATCCGACCGAGACGAGGAGTCTCTCCAGAGACATCCCCGGGGTGCGCCAAGAGAGTCCTCGGCTCCACGGGCCCTGCGGCCGGACAGAGCGGGTCCTCCGGCTGGCTCACCGGCTGAAACGGGGAAAGAAACGGGACGGCAGAGTCAGCAGCACTGCTAAGCCACGTTCTTTATTTCATTTGACGATGTTAGTTATAATTGTTTAGTTTCTCGCTGACAATACATCTGTTAATTATTAGTCAAATATAAACTAAGCTCTCAGCTTCTAAACAACGTGTTACTTAACCTTCCATCTCCCTCTTGTCGTGCAGAAGGATCTAAAAGGTGAAAAATATCCCCTCATCGTGCAGGCGGTCAGAAAGCATTTACCTCATGTCAACTGGTTAATGACGGGTACACCTTCTATAACTTCATCGCAGTATACGTTAACTTGGCAGCTTCTCTTCAAAAGCGAGAAGAGAAAAAAGGGACAGGGCTCTGAAAAAACAAGGCAGAGATCAAAGCAGCGGCGGGGACAGAGGAAAAGAGGCCGGAAGAGCACCAGGAACAGGGCACAGAAAGAAACAAATCGGCGCGGCGGCAGCGGCGCGGAGACGGAGGAAAAAAACCCGGCACGGTCAACGGGACAGAGAGGAACGCGACCACGGGCAGGGAGCGGGACACGGGGACACGGCGAGGAACCACGGGACGCGGAGAGATACCAAAAAGTCGGCAAAAAAGACTCTCTAACGCTGTTCTGAAAGTGTGAAACGGCGGGCAATTTCAATACAGCGCACCGCACGCTCAGAGGATGGCCCCTGTATTTGAGCGTACGTGTGATTCACGCTTCTTGGTATTCTTTACATACACCTATTGCATATTCATTTGCTTCTACCGCTTAGTTAGTGCATTAAACAGAAGTTCTTTCCATAACCCCACCCTTCGCTGGCAGTCCATCTCTGGTATGCCAGTGTCCATCAAGGGTCTCCAGCGGTCCCCGGTGCCCCTGCAGCCCGGTGCCCCCTGCCCCGGTGTTGGCTCCTCGACCTCATGTCTTGAGCACGCCCGCTGTCATTTTGTGCTGCTACTCAAGTAGCTCCTTCTCCATTTAGTGGAACGTCCCATTTTCCCAGCCTGCGAGCCAACGACATCCCGCTTTGCCCCACCTCCAGTCCCTACAGAGCTAGTGTTTCTCTGTTAGGTTTCTGTTCCGTTAGGCCTGGTCTTGCTGCCTTATGCCAAGGGCTTTCTACAAGATTTTTGTTCCTCCTATCAACGGGAAGCAAGAGAGAGGGCAACAGGCAAAAACGATGGCAGAGCGAGAGACCGCGGGGAACACAGGGGCTTGGAGGAAGAAAGAGAGGAATGAGGAGCCCCGCGGAGAGACGGAGGACAGGAAAAAAGAAAATAAAAAGAGAGAAAAAAAAACGGGGCGGCACAAAGGCTCAGAACGTGAACGAGGACGGGAACAGTGCCGTACGGAATGAAGAAAGCCGGCAACGCCGAGCACGACAAAGGCACAGAGAGAGAGACGGCGAAGGGAGGGAGGAAGGAAAGAGACAGAGCAGCACATACAGACACAGAGAGGAAACTAATGGCAGGGAAAAGAACGGGCCAGAGAAAGCGTGGGGAAAAAGGAGACGGAGGGGCAGGGAGGCACCAGGACACACAAGCCGGGGACGAGGCCCCGAGGGCCAGGGACTCACAGCGGCTCTCGCTTTCGGTGGCTGCCAGGAGGCTTCTAACAGCTCAGACGCTCCCGTCTCCTTCTCTCCTCCCTTCCTCTCCGGTAACTCGGGGCGCTCGGCCGTCCTCAGCCTAGGAGAACACGGTGGGGTGTCAGGGCTCCTACGAGACGAGGCTTCGGGGACATGGAGCCTCGCTGGCTCGCTCGCCAGGCAGCCGTCCCGCTCCAGGATACGCGCACGGACCCTGCCGCGCACGTTGGCCCCCGGCCCGCCGCACGCCGCGCAGAGGGAGCCTTCGCCACCCGGAGAGAGGGGCTCGCTCTCTCGCCCGCCGCAGGAAGCGGACGTTGGGCCGACGGCCCCGCATTTCTTCCTCTTTACCTCTCCCCAACCTCTCTGGCTCCAGCAGCAGCAGCCCCCGCCCACGCACGGGA
The DNA here is from genome assembly GCF_037038585.1 of Patagioenas fasciata. Taxonomy (NCBI): domain Eukaryota; kingdom Metazoa; phylum Chordata; class Aves; order Columbiformes; family Columbidae; genus Patagioenas; species Patagioenas fasciata. Next base: position 39,522 of record NW_027288694.1, on the reverse strand, counting down.
CGTGCTCCCCTGTCCCTGCTCCCGCCACGCTGCCAGACGAGCCTCGCCAGCCCGAGGCGGGCGCAGCCAACGGCATCCCCCGGGCTGGGAGCGAACGGCCACATCCTCAGCGCGGCCTCTGGGAGAGGGAGAGAAGAAGCAGCGGCCGTTAGCACCGTAGCTCACCCCTGCCCCAGCCTGCTCCTTCCGCAGGGGCCACCGGAGAGGTGCCGAGGGCCGGCTTGCCGCCTTCACGACGGGGCTTGGGAGCGGCCCAGGAACACGGGACGGGCTCGCAGGAGCTGCCGGAGCTGGGAGCGGCTGCACGGGGCGAGCGGGGCCGCGGGAGGAGGCTCGGGGGGAGCTCTGGCGAGCTGGGGACGCACCCGGCATCTGCCCCCGGCCGGCTGTCGCCTCCTGCTCCTCTGCCGCACGCTGGGGACGGAGGACGGCGCCGCGTCTCCCACCTGGGCGCTGCTCCCCAGGTTCCATTCCCCGCCTGGGCTGGGGGGTCTGCTGAGCATCGGGCGTTCACAGCTCCCCCTCAGAAACACAGAAATTCCAAATTAGAGTTCAGCCTCTGAAAAAAATAGAGCAGGAGAAAGCAGAGGAATTAGTCAGAAGAAGGGACAGGAGAGCAGCTGAGCTAACGGAGGATTCGAGGGAAACGGGCCACCCCAAAACACAAGGCATCCTCAAAAAACCAGAGCAACTGCAGCAACGCCAGACAGCATTAAGACAAACTGACACCGTTTAGGACACGCTCAGCATAAAAGCAAACACATCCACCGGTGCAGGAAAGCATCTCGCCCCTTCCCCACAGCACCGCCACAGGACACAGCCCTGTGAGGCCACGGGATGGGCTCGTACTGAAACGGAGAAATAAGCTTGACAGCAGAGTCAATTACACCGTTAAGCAGGCAATGTTTCTTTCATCTGCACTGGGGAGCTCTGGGGGTCGTCCTCTGCAAGTGCTCCCACGACTGGATGCTCTTGCATTGCTTATAATCACACAGTTGCTACATATTAATTACAATTGTTTTAAATTTTGAACATACAATATATCTAACCTAAGAAATAATTGATGAAGTTAGTTATAAATGTTTAGTTTCTCACTGACAACACATCTATTAGTTAAATATAAACTAAGCTCTCAGCTTCTAAACAATGTGTTATTAAATCTTCTGTCTCCCTCTTGTCATGCAGAAGGATCTAAAAGGTGAAAAATATCCCCTCATCGTGCAGGCGGTCAGAAAGCATTTACCCCACGTGAACCGGTTAATGAAGGGTACATCTTCTATAACTTCATCGCAGTATACATTAACTTGGTAGCTTCTCTTGAATTCCCCCCTTTTCAATACACTTGCAAACTCTTTGGCAGTATAAGTCTATGAAATATTATCCTCTCGCGTTGTGGTACAGCACAATTATTTGTTACCCACTAGCAGTACCAAACAGAACACTGTAGCGTAATGTAAGTAAAAACGACTAGCATCAAAATCAGAGTCCTAAGATCAATGCTGACAGAACTGCGAAGCCGCAGCTCCTGCCGGTTCTGGCGTTGGTTTCTGGCACTTCTGACCGCTTCGGGTCAAACGGCGCCTCTTCCCCCGGCCGTGCGCTGCAGTACCCGAGTTTCGCCACAGGGCGGCAGCACTGAGACCGCCGCGGCAGCCCCGGGCGAGCGGTCGTGCCGCGTTTCGCGGGAACCCCGCAAAATAAACTCCAGAAAACAAACGCAACGAAACAAAAACGCACACAGAGAGCCGCGGAACGAAAGCCGCGCGTACAGGACACAGAACCCGCCGGGCCTCGCCCCGAGCTCCCGCCGAAGCGGCGCCCGACCCGCCACGCCACCGAGCCTGCCACCGCGCCTTAGCTCTGGTTTGAAACGTCTCCCCCCGACTAACGGGGGCTGCGCCGCTCCCGGAGCGACTGCTGTCCCGGAGGGACACACGGCTCCAGACCGTAAGCCTTCGGCGCACCTGCCCTCGGGGTCACACACCTCCCACCGGCTTCGCCAACTCGGCCGTAAGGGCAGGGGGGAAACTGAACCGAACGCCTCCTCACCGCGCCGGCCCATCCCACTCCCCCCGTTCCAACGGCACGGTCACCCTCGCCGCGGCCGCACTCACCTGCCGCCTCTTTCGCCGCTCCGTTCCCCTCGCACTCTCCCACCGTCCCGCCGGGCTCCGCGGGCACCGACACCCGCCGCGCCCCGGAGACCTCCGCGGCGGGAGGCCCCCTCTGCCTTTCTGTCGCCTCCTTCCTTTCTGCCGCCTCCGGGGACCTCACGAAGGGCTACCCTGAGCCGACTGCCTCCAGGTCCCCGGGTACCGGTTGCAGCAACCGCTCCACAGCCGCCCCGACCCCCGTTCCCGTTAATTCCCGGTACCCACCCCGAGACACCACGGACCCGCTCGCCAGGACCCGCGCTGATTGGCTGCTTTCCACCCCACCACGCTGTCCTCCTATTGGATGCTCCGTCCGGCGCCCAGAGGCCCGCAACGCCCGCCCCTCCGGCAAAATGATAGCCTGCCTAGGCACGTCAATCACCATTTTCTCCGCCTATCAGAGCTCGCAGTGAGGGCAGGCGCAGTAGGGAGAGAGCAGCACCCGCCCCTTTCCGCAACACGATTGGCTGCCGAAGACAAGTCAATCATCATTCTCTTGGCCCATCAGTACTCGCAGTTTGCTCATGCGCAGTACGGAGCCTCCGACACCCGCCCCTCCGGCAATCTGATTGGCGGACAGAATGGCAATTGACGTGCCTTGGCAGCCTATCAGCGATCCGCCCCCCCCCCCAGCCTTCCCGCGCCATCTGATTGGCCCGCTCTGCACCCTCACCCGTCTGCTCTCCGCCCTGCCGGGCCCCCCCCGCCCTTTGCCCGCGCGGCTTCCAGCAGCCGCGTTTGAAAGGAAACAACAAACCGCGCTCCTTTGCTTTACGCTGACAAGGGGGGCGGGTGGTCACCTACCCTTAAATTCATTGTGAACAGAGAGAGCCGTAAGGAGCTCCAGCCGGCAGGTTTCTCTCCCCTGTGCCCGGGACTGAGGAGACGCCGCCTCCTCCTGCTGCCGCCTCGCCCGTTCCCCTCGCAGCGGGGCCGCCCCGGGAGAGCCGGGCGCCTCTTTTTTTCCCGGCGGCTCGTCCGACCGCTGCCCCCCCTTTCTGACGGGCACGACCTCGGTCGCAGCGGCAGCGCCCCCCTCTTACCCGCGGCACGGGCACCGGGCGCCGCTCCCCAGCTGCAGTTCCGGGCTGTGGCCACCAGACGGCAGCACCGAGCGCGGTCACGCAGCGCCCCCGGGCCCCGCAGCGCGGGCGCTTTTTCTTGACCCGTGGGCAGCCCGAGCTCCCCGAACGCGCTTTCCCAGAGCCGCGCACATGGCAGACACACTGATAAAAGATAATAGCCCGACATTGCTAAAATGTTTTTTTTTCCTAAAGATGCCTTCTATCCTAATAAAATACATTGCCTCTCCCTGTGCCCCGTGTCTTGTCTGCAGCAGTAACTCGGCTCGCCCGCAGCTGTGGCAGCTCTGCTGCTGCTACAGGGTCAGTTCCAGCCCTTACCCTCGGCTGAGCAGCAGCCGGGCAGGCGCTGTTGCTCTGGGCGCTGCGCCTCCTTCAGGAACGGTTCTCAAACGATCCTGTGCAACGATGTCCAGAGCCAGGACCCCCGCGGCGGGGAGACAGGAGCACACGGCCGGGCCCGTCCCGGCTCGGGGCTGTTTCCGCAGTCGCTGTGAGTTGATCCGTGAGCTGGAACCAACCTCCCCATGCCCCGGCCCGGCCCTTTGTCCCCGGCTTTCCCAGGGCAGCGCAGCGGGCTGGGTCACACCAACTGTTCTCTGCTGGCACCACCCAGCCGGGTCACCTGTGTCTGCGGTTGTGGGGACACCCCACGGGCTCCCTGGAAACGGACATCACAGCACTGAGAGGGGGCGTTCAGGAGCCTCTGCGCTTTTGGGTTGGTTTGTTTGGGGTTTTTTTCCTTTTGCTGTTTTGATCGTTAGCTTCTTGTTGCTGGTTGGTTTGTTTTTAAGCTGTTACTCTATATAGCTCATCCATGGTGCTTATAGAGCATGGGTAAATCTACCCTGCTTCCTCACAGGAGACAACCATCTCGCTTTACAACAGGTGATTGAATCTGCTATAGAAAAGTTCAACCACCTCCTGTACAGCAAAGGATAAAAGAAAGTATGGATTTTTGTTGCATCTAATCCACAATGCAAGTACCCATTAACAATACATTAGCAGTGGGTTCCTTCAAATATTCACAGTGAAGGTAGTTCCTGGCACGATTGTATTAGCGTTCTTACTATTTTACGGGAGAAACACAGGGCACAGCTGATTTTGCCCACGTGCAGCGCAGTGATCACACGGGTGCGGTGAACCGGGTGGAAGGCCCTAGAAAAGGAAAATCAGCCTCCGTGTGCAGGGCCAAAACAGAAATCCTTTTCAAACTGTGCCATTTTAAAAAGCTACCAGGGGTATAAAGCAGAAAAAAGAGCAGTGAATGTGTATAATGACACAATTAGATGGTTCTCCAGTTCCATGATGTGCTCTTTTACTAACAGTGTCTGCTGGAGTGGATACCCTGGACACCAACAAGCGGGTCCTGCTGCTGTGCCCATGGCGATTCATCCACTGTGGCCGTGGGTGTCAGGCCCTGATACAATAGACACAAAACCTTGGGAGGGAGGTGATCACAGTAGAACGCTTAGAGATAATGGGCTAGCAGACTTGATTTAATCTTTATTTAAAAATACACATGGCTGCTGTCTTTTCTACAGTTTAGGTAGGACGGGCTCCAATATCTCTATGAATTACAATACATGACAAAAATTAAAGGGGGAAAGCTTTATTTTTACAATGGTAAATACAGTCTAAATCGTAATTTGGGAAACAGATAAAGGGGTGTAGCAAATGAGGCACAGACGATCCTGTTTTATCTCAGAAGGCTTTGGCGTATTTACAGCTTTAGGCACAGCGTGTCCAATCCCGTATAAAATGCACTGTCCATACCAATTCAGCCTGTCCCCCGATATAAGGACATCAGGATGCCACCCTGCATTCACCAAGGGACAATCCTGATCTAATGTTCTCTGTGTATTCTACACCAATATCTGTTCGTCAACAAACCTTTTACTGGTTTCAATTTCTTTCCCTGATTGTCCTTTTTCAAATACAATGCGTATGTAACATTTTGTATTGTGTAATATGCATTATATAATAGACAATATATGATTTAAAACATATCTCATTATATATTACATGTAGTGCATTACTATACTACACATCTCGGGTATACCCACCCAGACCTGTGCAGCATATTAATATTATTTACAGTGGCCACCATTAATTACAATATTCCCTGGTTGCTGTTCCCTAGGGAGTCAAACGATCCTTTTCCAATGTCACAAAACACAGCCCGGGGGGGATTTCTTCCGAATCGCTCCTGTCCATTGTCCACTACCTATTTCACAATCACAATAACAGACAATTGGTGAACCATAAGTATTGGACTACAAAATCACCCAAGACACAAGTAACAACAACAACAAATCACTAAAGACACAAACAATCATACAATTGCTAAGGCACAAACAGCAAAATCACTAAAGGTACCTTTACCAAATTACTATTCCCTCGTTTTTCTCTTTTATTTATTGTTTTCTCATTTTCCTCTTTGGTTTTTTATTTCTTTTTAATTTACCCAATTTACCAAAACGCGCAGACCCAACGCGCTGGTGTCGCCCACGTCTCGCGCAGGCAGCCTGCAAACAAACCAGACTATGAAAGTGCCTTATCTCATTGATGGGGTTTTACCCACGTCCCGAGCTGGCCCGAGGATCCGTGATCCCTTCCGGGAATTCCCCGGTGCCGGCACAAGGTCCCAGAGATCCTGGGGTCCACGGGAGGTCAGGCAGATTATCCCATCCTCGTCGCCAGAAAACGATACCGAAAAGTCGGCAAACAGACTCTTTAACACTGTTTTGAAAGTGTTAAAAAGCAGGCACTTTTATTACGGCGCGCTGGGCACTCGGGGGATCGCTCCTCTAATCCAGCGTGCGTTCCGCTTTCCTCTGGTTTTACATATCCTGGAACTCCTGAAACAGCAAAACACGCCAACCACTGTTTACAGACGTCCCGTGCTCTTTCACCAGTGCGTGCAGCCGCAACGAGAAATCTGGAATGAGCGTCTACAGAAACACATACGTATTTACCCAATTCAGAACAACGCGTTACATCAGCTGGCCGTACTTGTCAGTAATCCCTCCTGGATTAACACCCTCTTTGGATGGCACGGGTGCCGACTGTTGGCAATCAGGGCAGGACATAAGAACGCTCCTGGCCTGATCCGTTGTAATTTGAAATTGTCGTTTTAACGACTTTGCATTCTGGTGAAAGAGTTGATGTGATAATTTAGCTTGCTCCAAGGCTTTAGGCACAGTAAGCGGCACAGCTCGTGCATCGGCCCTCCTATTGCCTTCCGCAAGAGGTCCTGGAAGGGCAGCGCGAGAGCGGATGTGCGCTGCATAAAAACCATGACGCCTATGATTTATTAGGAACCATAGCATTCTCAATCCAGCCATCAAAAGAGGATCATCCTCTTCCTTAAGAAAAGAAGCTTCCAGGCGGTTAAGTATGCCAGCTGCATAATGAGTCAGTTACAACATTCAAAGGCTCATTACAGAACACTCAAAAGCGATCCTAACAGCTGTCAGCTCAAGAACTTGTTTGACCCTTGGTCTCCTTTTTCTACCTTGTGTTTGCAACACTGGGTATCTGAGTTTAGCCATGTAATTACAACTTTACGTGAGCAACCAGAGGCATCGGTAAATTCAGTCTTGTCGTTGCTGACAGCAGCACTTGCCATACAACGGTAAATTACCAATTTCAGCCCACAGTTTATGTTGAGGGTAATAAACTGATATGTTCCCTGCGTATGTTGCCAATGCAATCTGGAAATTCACATCTTCAGTTAATTACCATTGTAACTTCACCTTTGTTCTAGGAACAAATACACCTTCAGGTCTATCCAATACATAGCATATAAACATTCCCTGCCTTTAATTATTGGTTTTGAATACATTTCTTTTATTATCCAAACTGTTTCCATTAGCGCGTGAGCTAGAAAAACCCATACTGCCCCAATCACCTTTCTCCTTCCTTGAGCTCTCCTGACCTGTGGTTCCACCACCCGTGTCTTCTTTCTGGGGCCCTCTTGACTCACAGGTGCGCTCCAACCCTCCTTCTCGATCACTCTTCCTCACAGGTTCGCCTCCTTCCGGGTGCAGCACCGCGCTTTGCGCACAGGCTTTCCTTCCTTGTCCAATTTATACAATGGCCTCTGCTCACAAGATTTCATCAAGGTTTCTCTATTCACATTATCACCAGGTGGTTCCTCAATCTCTTTCCTGTGAGCTAAAATACACCCGAACGGGCTCTTTTTCAGAATACCGCTACTACGCCGTCCTCCCATTACGCGTCACACGGAACGACACGGCTCATCTTGTAACAAATACGAGCAAATAACTATTAACACCTACAGCAGTACTCCACAGATAATACTCAAACCTACCCACGACACACCGCCCTCACAAGTTGTACTCCAAGTTTATCCCACCGTCTCCAAAACAAAACAATTCCGGTACCCAGCTCAAATCTCTCTAACACTCAGCACCGCAATTAGGACACTCTGCAACACAGATGGCTCCACAACGCTCACACTCCTTGCAAGTTAAAGCCACAGCAGCTCCTGCTGTAGTTTTCGGTGTTCAAGTGCATAGTCAGAACCAAGGCACATCCAAGAATTAAACCCAACTACGGTACGCTTCACGGCTACATACAGAGCCAGCTTTGCACCACAACGGAGCACGGGAACAACCAACACCAAAAGCTGGCCGCACAAACAACTCCACAGCAACTACTGTATACCTCTAAGGTGCTCGCAACCCCGTCCACGCTATCCTGCCGAAATTCCGTACCACGACTTACGGACAGTTCGCGAGCACGTGACCGGTCCCAAATTTCAGAGAAGAAAGACTTCTCACCAGAGGTCCTCGTCCGTCCCCGCGGCGATCCGACCGAGACGAGGAGTCTCTCCAGAGACATCCCCGGGGTGCGCCAAGAGAGTCCTCGGCTCCACGGGCCCTGCGGCCGGACAGAGCGGGTCCTCCGGCTGGCTCACCGCCTGAAACGGGGAAAGAAACGGGACGGCAGAGTCAGCAGCACTGCTAAGCCACGTTCTTTATTTCATTTGACGATGTTAGTTATAATTGTTTAGTTTCTCGCTGACAATACATCTGTTAATTATTAGTCAAATATAAACTAAGCTCTCAGCTTCTAAACAACGTGTTACTTAACCTTCCATCTCCCTCTTGTCGTGCAGAAGGATCTAAAAGGTGAAAAATATCCCCTCATCGTGCAGGCGGTCAGAAAGCATTTACCTCATGTCAACTGGTTAATGACGGGTACACCTTCTATAACTTCATCGCAGTATACGTTAACTTGGCAGCTTCTCTTCAAAAGCGAGAAGAGAAAAAAGGGACAGGGCTCTGAAAAAACAAGGCAGAGATCAAAGCAGCGGCGGGGACAGAGGAAAAGAGGCCGGAAGAGCACCAGGAACAGGGCACAGAAAGAAACAAATCGGCGCGGCGGCAGCGGCGCGGAGACGGAGGAAAAAAACCCGGCACGGTCAACGGGACAGAGAGGAACGCGACCACGGGCAGGGAGCGGGACACGGGGACACGGCGAGGAACCACGGGACGCGGAGAGATACCAAAAAGTCGGCAAAAAAGACTCTCTAACGCTGTTCTGAAAGTGTTGAACGGCGGGCAATTTCAATACAGCGCACCGCACGCTCAGAGGATGGCCCCTGTATTTGAGCGTACGTGTGGTTCACGCTTCTTGGTATTCTTTACATACACCTATTGCATATTCATTTGCTTCTACCGCTTAGTTAGTGCATTAAACAGAAGTTCTTTCCATAACCCCACCCTTCGCTGGCAGTCCATCTCTGGTATGCCAGTGTCCATCAAGGGTCTCCAGCGGTCCCCGGTGCCCCTGCAGCCCGGTGCCCCCTGCCCCGGTGTTGGCTCCTCGACCTCATGTCTTGAGCACGCCCACTGTCATTTTGTGCTGCTACTCAAGTAGCTCCTTCTCCATTTAGTGGAACGTCCCATTTTCCCAGCCTGCGAGCCAACGACATCCCGCTTTGCCCCACCTCCAGTCCCTACAGAGCTAGTGTTTCTCTGTTAGGTTTCTGTTCCGTTAGGCCTGGTCTTGCTGCCTTATGCCAAGGGCTTTCTACAAGATTTTTGTTCCTCCTATCAACGGGAAGCAAGAGAGAGGGCAACAGGCAAAAACGATGGCAGAGCGAGAGACCGCGGGGAACACAGGGGCTTGGAGGAAGAAAGAGAGGAATGAGGAGCCCCGCGGAGAGACGGAGGACAGGAAAAAAGAAAATAAAAAGAGAGAAAAAAAAACGGGGCGGCACAAAGGCTCAGAACGTGAACGAGGACGGGAACAGTGCCGTACGGAATGAAGAAAGCCGGCAACGCCGAGCACGACAAAGGCACAGAGAGAGAGACGGCGAAGGGAGGGAGGAAGGAAAGAGACAGAGCAGCACATACAGACACAGAGAGGAAACTAATGGCAGGGAAAAGAACGGGCCAGAGAAAGCGTGGGGAAAAAGGAGACGGAGGGGCAGGGAGGCACCAGGACACACAAGCCGGGGACGAGGCCCCGAGGGCCAGGGACTCACAGCGGCTCTCGCTTTCGGTGGCTGCCAGGAGGCTTCTAACAGCTCAGACGCTCCCGTCTCCTTCTCTCCTCCCTTCCTCTCCGGTAACTCGGGGCGCTCGGCCGTCCTCAGCCTAGGAGAACACGGTGGGGTGTCAGGGCTCCTACGAGACGAGGCTTCGGGGACATGGAGCCTCGCTGGCTCGCTCGCCAGGCAGCCGTCCCGCTCCAGGATACGCGCACGGACCCTGCCGCGCACGTTGGCCCCCGGCCCGCCGCACGCCGCGCAGAGGGAGCCTTCGCCACCCGGAGAGAGGGGCTCGCTCTCTCGCCCGCCGCAGGAAGCGGACGTTGGGCCGACGGCCCCGCATTTCTTCCTCTTTACCTCTCCCCAACCTCTCTGGCTCCAGCAGCAGCAGCCCCCGCCCACGCACGGGACGTGCTCCCCTGTCCCTGCTCCCGCCACGCTGCCAGACGAGCCTCGCCAGCCCGAGGCGGGCGCAGCCAACGGCATCCCCCGGGCTGGGAGCGAACGGCCACATCCTCAGCGCGGCCTCTGGGAGAGGGAGAGAAGAAGCAGCGGCCGTTAGCACCGTAGCTCACCCCTGCCCCAGCCTGCTCCTTCCGCAGGGGCCACCGGAGAGGTGCCGAGGGCCGGCTTGCCGCCTTCACGACGGGGCTTGGGAGCGGCCCAGGAACACGGGACGGGCTCGCAGGAGCTGCCGGAGCTGGGAGCGGCTGCACGGGGCGAGCGGGGCCGCGGGAGGAGGCTCGGGGGGAGCTCTGGCGAGCTGGGGACGCACCCGGCATCTGCCCCCGGCCGGCTGTCGCCTCCTGCTCCTCTGCCGCACGCTGGGGACGGAGGACGGCGCCGCGTCTCCCACCTGGGCGCTGCTCCCCAGGTTCCATTCCCCGCCTGGGCTGGGGGGTCTGCTGAGCATCGGGCGTTCACAGCTCCCCCTCAGAAACACAGAAATTCCAAATTAGAGTTCAGCCTCTGAAAAAAATAGAGCAGGAGAAAGCAGAGGAATTAGTCAGAAGAAGGGACAGGAGAGCAGCTGAGCTAACGGAGGATTCGAGGGAAACGGGCCACCCCAAAACACAAGGCATCCTCAAAAAACCAGAGCAACTGCAGCAACGCCAGACAGCATTAAGACAAACTGACACCGTTTAGGACACGCTCAGCATAAAAGCAAACACATCCACCGGTGCAGGAAAGCATCTCGCCCCTTCCCCACAGCACCGCCACAGGACACAGCCCTGTGAGGCCACGGGATGGGCTCGTACTGAAACGGAGAAATAAGCTTGACAGCAGAGTCAATTACACCGTTAAGCAGGCAATGTTTCTTTCATCTGCACTGGGGAGCTCTGGGGGTCGTCCTCTGCAAGTGCTCCCACGACTGGATGCTCTTGCATTGCTTATAATCACACAGTTGCTACATATTAATTACAATTGTTTTAAATTTTGAACATACAATATATCTAACCTAAGAAATAATTGATGAAGTTAGTTATAAATGTTTAGTTTCTCACTGACAACACATCTATTAGTTAAATATAAACTAAGCTCTCAGCTTCTAAACAATGTGTTATTAAATCTTCTGTCTCCCTCTTGTCATGCAGAAGGATCTAAAAGGTGAAAAATATCCCCTCATCGTGCAGGCGGTCAGAAAGCATTTACCCCACGTGAACCGGTTAATGAAGGGTACATCTTCTATAACTTCATCGCAGTATACATTAACTTGGTAGCTTCTCTTGAATTCCCCCCTTTTCAATACACTTGCAAACTCTTTGGCAGTATAAGTCTATGAAATATTATCCTCTCGCGTTGTGGTACAGCACAATTATTTGTTACCCACTAGCAGTACCAAACAGAACACTGTAGCGTAATGTAAGTAAAAACGACTAGCATCAAAATCAGAGTCCTAAGATCAATGCTGACAGAACTGCGAAGCCGCAGCTCCTGCCGGTTCTGGCGTTGGTTTCTGGCACTTCTGACCGCTTCGGGTCAAACGGCGCCTCTTCCCCCGGCCGTGCGCTGCAGTACCCGAGTTTCGCCACAGGGCGGCAGCACTGAGACCGCCGCGGCAGCCCCGGGCGAGCGGTCGTGCCGCGTTTCGCGGGAACCCCGCAAAATAAACTCCAGAAAACAAACGCAACGAAACAAAAACGCACACAGAGAGCCGCGGAACGAAAGCCGCGCGTACAGGACACAGAACCCGCCGGGCCTCGCCCCGAGCTCCCGCCGAAGCGGCGCCCGACCCGCCACGCCACCGAGCCTGCCACCGCGCCTTAGCTCTGGTTTGAAACGTCTCCCCCCGACTAACGGGGGCTGCGCCGCTCCCGGAGCGACTGCTGTCCCGGAGGGACACACGGCTCCAGACCGTAAGCCTTCGGCGCACCTGCCCTCGGGGTCACACACCTCCCACCGGCTTCGCCAACTCGGCCGTAAGGGCAGGGGGGAAACTGAACCGAACGCCTCCTCACCGCGCCGGCCCATCCCACTCCCCCCGTTCCAACGGCACGGTCACCCTCGCCGCGGCCGCACTCACCTGCCGCCTCTTTCGCCGCTCCGTTCCCCTCGCACTCTCCCACCGTCCCGCCGGGCTCCGCGGGCACCGACACCCGCCGCGCCCCGGAGACCTCCGCGGCGGGAGGCCCCCTCTGCCTTTCTGTCGCCTCCTTCCTTTCTGCCGCCTCCGGGGACCTCACGAAGGGCTACCCTGAGCCGACTGCCTCCAGGTCCCCGGGTACCGGTTGCAGCAACCGCTCCACAGCCGCCCCGACCCCCGTTCCCGTTAATTCCCGGTACCCACCCCGAGACACCACGGACCCGCTCGCCAGGACCCGCGCTGATTGGCTGCTTTCCACCCCACCACGCTGTCCTCCTATTGGATGCTCCGTCCGGCGCCCAGAGGCCCGCAACGCCCGCCCCTCCGGCAAAATGATAGCCTGCCTAGGCACGTCAATCACCATTTTCTCCGCCTATCAGAGCTCGCAGTGAGGGCAGGCGCAGTAGGGAGAGAGCAGCACCCGCCCCTTTCCGCAACACGATTGGCTGCCGAAGACAAGTCAATCATCATTCTCTTGGCCCATCAGTACTCGCAGTTTGCTCATGCGCAGTACGGAGCCTCCGACACCCGCCCCTCCGGCAATCTGATTGGCGGACAGAATGGCAATTGACGTGCCTTGGCAGCCTATCAGCGATCCGCCCCCCCCCCAGCCTTCCCGCGCCATCTGATTGGCCCGCTCTGCACCCTCACCCGTCTGCTCTCCGCCCTGCCGGGCCCCCCCCGCCCTTTGCCCGCGCGGCTTCCAGCAGCCGCGTTTGAAAGGAAACAACAAACCGCGCTCCTTTGCTTTATGCTGACAAGGGGGGCGGGTGGTCACCTACCCTTAAATTCATTGTGAACAGAGAGAGCCGTAAGGAGCTCCAGCCGGCAGGTTTCTCTCCCCTGTGCCCGGGACTGAGGAGACGCCGCCTCCTCCTGCTGCCGCCTCGCCCGTTCCCCTCGCAGCGGGGCCGCCCCGGGAGAGCCGGGCGCCTCTTTTTTTCCCGGCGGCTCGTCCGACCGCTGCCCCCCCTTTCTGACGGGCACGACCTCGGTCGCAGCGGCAGCGCCCCCCTCTTACCCGCGGCACGGGCACCGGGCGCCGCTCCCCAGCTGCAGTTCCGGGCTGTGGCCACCAGACGGCAGCACCGAGCGCGGTCACGCAGCGCCCCCGGGCCCCGCAGCGCGGGCGCTTTTTCTTGACCCGTGGGCAGCCCGAGCTCCCCGAACGCGCTTTCCCAGAGCCGCGCACATGGCAGACACACTGATAAAAGATAATAGCCCGACATTGCTAAAATGTTTTTTTTTCCTAAAGATGCCTTCTATCCTAATAAAATACATTGCCTCTCCCTGTGCCCCGTGTCTTGTCTGCAGCAGTAACTCGGCTCGCCCGCAGCTGTGGCAGCTCTGCTGCTGCTACAGGGTCAGTTCCAGCCCTTACCCTCGGCTGAGCAGCAGCCGGGCAGGCGCTGCTGCTCTGGGCGCTGCGCATCCTTCAGGAACGGTTCTCAAACGATCCTGTGCAACGATGTCCAGAGCCAGGACCCCCGCGGCGGGGAGACAGGAGCACACGGCCGGGCCCGTCCCGGCTCGGGGCTGTTTCCGCAGTCGCTGTGAGTTGATCCGTGAGCTGGAACCAACCTCCCCATGCCCCGGCCCGGCCCTTTGTCCCCGGCTTTCCCAGGGCAGCGCAGCGGGCTGGGTCACACCAACTGTTCTCTGCTGGCACCACCCAGCCGGGTCACCTGTGTCTGCGGTTGTGGGGACACCCCACGGGCTCCCTGGAAACGGACATCACAGCACTGAGAGGGGGCGTTCAGGAGCCTCTGCGCTTTTGGGTTGGTTTGTTTGGGGTTTTTTTCCTTTTGCTGTTTTGATCGTTAGCTTCTTGTTGCTGGTTGGTTTGTTTTTAAGCTGTTACTCTATATAGCTCATCCATGGTGCTTATAGAGCATGGGTAAATCTACCCTGCTTCCTCACAGGAGACAACCATCTCGCTTTACAACAGGTGATTGAATCTGCTATAGAAAAGTTCAACCACCTCCTGTACAGCAAAGGATAAAAGAAAGTATGGATTTTTGTTGCATCTAATCCACAATGCAAGTACCCATTAACAATACATTAGCAGTGGGTTCCTTCAAATATTCACAGTGAAGGTAGTTCCTGGCACGATTGTATTAGCGTTCTTACTATTTTACGGGAGAAACACAGGGCACAGCTGATTTTGCCCACGTGCAGCGCAGTGATCACACGGGTGCGGTGAACCGGGTGGAAGGCCCTAGAAAAGGAAAATCAGCCTCCGTGTGCAGGGCCAAAACAGAAATCCTTTTCAAACTGTGCCATTTTAAAAAGCTACCAGGGGTATAAAGCAGAAAAAAGAGCAGTGAATGTGTATAATGACACAATTAGATGGTTCTCCAGTTTCATGATGTGCTCTTTTACTAACAGTGTCTGCTGGAGTGGATACCCTGGACACCAACAAGCGGGTCCTGGTGCTGTGCCCATGGCGATTCATCCACTGTGGCCGTGGGTGTCAGGCCCTGATACAATAGACACAAAACCTTGGGAGGGAGGTGATCACAGTAGAACGCTTAGAGATAATGGGCTAGCAGACTTGATTTAATCTTTATTTAAAAATACACATGGCTGCTGTCTTTTCTACAGTTTAGGTAGGACGGGCTCCAATATCTCTATGAATTACAATACATGACAAAAATTAAAGGGGGAAAGCTTTATTTTTACAATGGTAAATACAGTCTAAATCGTAATTTGGGAAACAGATAAAGGGGTGTAGCAAATGAGGCACAGACGATCCTGTTTTATCTCAGAAGGCTTTGGCGTATTTACAGCTTTAGGCACAGCGTGTCCAATCCCGTATAAAATGCACTGTCCATACCAATTCAGCCTGTCCCCCGATATAAGGACATCAGGATGCCACCCTGCATTCACCAAGGGACAATCCTGATCTAATGTTCTCTGTGTATTCTACACCAATATCTGTTCGTCAACAAACCTTTTACTGGTTTCAATTTCTTTCCCTGATTGTCCTTTTTCAAATACAATGCGTATGTAACATTTTGTATTGTGTAATATGCATTATATAATAGACAATATATGATTTAAAACATATCTCATTATATATTACATGTAGTGCATTACTATACTACACATCTCGGGTATACCCACCCAGACCTGTGCAGCATATTAATATTATTTACAGTGGCCACCATTAATTACAATATTCCCTGGTTGCTGTTCCCTAGGGAGTCAAACGATCCTTTTCCAATGTCACAAAACACAGCCCGGGGGGGATTTCTTCCGAATCGCTCCTGTCCATTGTCCACTACCTATTTCACAATCACAATAACAGACAATTGGTGAACCATAAGTATTGGACTACAAAATCACCCAAGACACAAGTAACAACAACAACAAATCACTAAAGACACAAACAATCATACAATTGCTAAGGCACAAACAGCAAAATCACTAAAGGTACCTTTACCAAATTACTATTCCCTCGTTTTTCTCTTTTATTTATTGTTTTCTCATTTTCCTCTTTGGTTTTTTATTTCTTTTTAATTTACCCAATTTACCAAAACGCGCAGACCCAACGCGCTGGTGTCGCCCACGTCTCGCGCAGGCAGCCTGCAAACAAACCAGACTATGAAAGTGCCTTATCTCATTGATGGGGTTTTACCCACGTCCCGAGCTGGCCCGAGGATCCGTGATCCCTTCCGGGAATTCCCCGGTGCCGGCACAAGGTCCCAGAGATCCTGGGGTCCACGGGAGGTCAGGCAGATTATCCCATCCTCGTCGCCAGAAAACGATACCGAAAAGTCGGCAAACAGACTCTTTAACACTGTTTTGAAAGTGTTAAAAAGCAGGCACTTTTATTACGGCGCGCTGGGCACTCGGGGGATCGCTCCTCTAATCCAGCGTGCGTTCCGCTTTCCTCTGGTTTTACATATCCTGGAACTCCTGAAACAGCAAAACACGCCAACCACTGTTTACAGACGTCCCGTGCTCTTTCACCAGTGCGTGCAGCCGCAACGAGAAATCTGGAATGAGCGTCTACAGAAACACATACGTATTTACCCAATTCAGAACAACGCGTTACATCAGCTGGCCGTACTTGTCAGTAATCCCTCCTGGATTAACACCCTCTTTGGATGGCACGGGTGCCGACTGTTGGCAATCAGGGCAGGACATAAGAACGCTCCTGGCCTGATCCGTTGTAATTTGAAATTGTCGTTTTAACGACTTTGCATTCTGGTGAAAGAGTTGATGTGATAATTTAGCTTGCTCCAAGGCTTTAGGCACAGTAAGCGGCACAGCTCGTGCATCGGCCCTCCTATTGCCTTCCGCAAGAGGTCCTGGAAGGGCAGCGCGAGAGCGGATGTGCGCTGCATAAAAACCATGACGCCTATGATTTATTAGGAACCATAGCATTCTCAATCCAGCCATCAAAAGAGGATCATCCTCTTCCTTAAGAAAAGAAGCTTCCAGGCGGTTAAGTATGCCAGCTGCATAATGAGTCAGTTACAACATTCAAAGGCTCATTACAGAACACTCAAAAGCGATCCTAACAGCTGTCAGCTCAAGAACTTGTTTGACCCTTGGTCTCCTTTTTCTACCTTGTGTTTGCAACACTGGGTATCTGAGTTTAGCCATGTAATTACAACTTTACGTGAGCAACCAGAGGCATCGGTAAATTCAGTCTTGTCGTTGCTGACAGCAGCACTTGCCATACAACGGTAAATTACCAATTTCAGCCCACAGTTTATGTTGAGGGTAATAAACTGATATGTTCCCTGCGTATGTTGCCAATGCAATCTGGAAATTCACATCTTCAGTTAATTACCATTGTAACTTCACCTTTGTTCTAGGAACAAATACACCTTCAGGTCTATCCAATACATAGCATATAAACATTCCCTGCCTTTAATTATTGGTTTTGAATACATTTCTTTTATTATCCAAACTGTTTCCATTAGCGCGTGAGCTAGAAAAACCCATACTGCCCCAATCACCTTTCTCCTTCCTTGAGCTCTCCTGACCTGTGGTTCCACCACCCGTGTCTTCTTTCTGGGGCCCTCTTGACTCACAGGTGCGCTCCAACCCTCCTTCTCGATCACTCTTCCTCACAGGTTCGCCTCCTTCCGGGTGCAGCACCGCGCTTTGCGCACAGGCTTTCCTTCCTTGTCCAATTTATACAATGGCCTCTGCTCACAAGATTTCATCAAGGTTTCTCTATTCACATTATCACCAGGTGGTTCCTCAATCTCTTTCCTGTGAGCTAAAATACACCCGAACGGGCTCTTTTTCAGAATACCGCTACTACGCCGTCCTCCCATTACGCGTCACACGGAACGACACGGCTCATCTTGTAACAAATACGAGCAAATAACTATTAACACCTACAGCAGTACTCCACAGATAATACTCAAACCTACCCACGACACACCGCCCTCACAAGTTGTACTCCAAGTTTATCCCACCGTCTCCAAAACAAAACAATTCCGGTACCCAGCTCAAATCTCTCTAACACTCAGCACCGCAATTAGGACACTCTGCAACACAGATGGCTCCACAACGCTCACACTCCTTGCAAGTTAAAGCCACAGCAGCTCCTGCTGTAGTTTTCGGTGTTCAAGTGCATAGTCAGAACCAAGGCACATCCAAGAATTAAACCCAACTACGGTACGCTTCACGGCTACATACAGAGCCAGCTTTGCACCACAACGGAGCACGGGAACAACCAACACCAAAAGCTGGCCGCACAAACAACTCCACAGCAACTACTGTATACCTCTAAGGTGCTCGCAACCCCGTCCACGCTATCCTGCCGAAATTCCGTACCACGACTTACGGACAGTTCGCGAGCACGTGACCGGTCCCAAATTTCAGAGAAGAAAGACTTCTCACCAGAGGTCCTCGTCCGTCCCCGCGGCGATCCGACCGAGACGAGGAGTCTCTCCAGAGACATCCCCGGGGTGCGCCAAGAGAGTCCTCGGCTCCACGGGCCCTGCGGCCGGACAGAGCGGGTCCTCCGGCTGGCTCACCGCCTGAAACGGGGAAAGAAACGGGACGGCAGAGTCAGCAGCACTGCTAAGCCACGTTCTTTATTTCATTTGACGATGTTAGTTATAATTGTTTAGTTTCTCGCTGACAATACATCTGTTAATTATTAGTCAAATATAAACTAAGCTCTCAGCTTCTAAACAACGTGTTACTTAACCTTCCATCTCCCTCTTGTCGTGCAGAAGGATCTAAAAGGTGAAAAATATCCCCTCATCGTGCAGGCGGTCAGAAAGCATTTACCTCATGTCAACTGGTTAATGACGGGTACACCTTCTATAACTTCATCGCAGTATACGTTAACTTGGCAGCTTCTCTTCAAAAGCGAGAAGAGAAAAAAGGGACAGGGCTCTGAAAAAACAAGGCAGAGATCAAAGCAGCGGCGGGGACAGAGGAAAAGAGGCCGGAAGAGCACCAGGAACAGGGCACAGAAAGAAACAAATCGGCGCGGCGGCAGCGGCGCGGAGACGGAGGAAAAAAACCCGGCACGGTCAACGGGACAGAGAGGAACGCGACCACGGGCAGGGAGCGGGACACGGGGACACGGCGAGGAACCACGGGACGCGGAGAGATACCAAAAAGTCGGCAAAAAAGACTCTCTAACGCTGTTCTGAAAGTGTTGAACGGCGGGCAATTTCAATACAGCGCACCGCACGCTCAGAGGATGGCCCCTGTATTTGAGCGTACGTGTGGTTCACGCTTCTTGGTATTCTTTACATACACCTATTGCATATTCATTTGCTTCTACCGCTTAGTTAGTGCATTAAACAGAAGTTCTTTCCATAACCCCACCCTTCGCTGGCAGTCCATCTCTGGTATGCCAGTGTCCATCAAGGGTCTCCAGCGGTCCCCGGTGCCCCTGCAGCCCGGTGCCCCCTGCCCCGGTGTTGGCTCCTCGACCTCATGTCTTGAGCACGCCCACTGTCATTTTGTGCTGCTACTCAAGTAGCTCCTTCTCCATTTAGTGGAACGTCCCATTTTCCCAGCCTGCGAGCCAACGACATCCCGCTTTGCCCCACCTCCAGTCCCTACAGAGCTAGTGTTTCTCTGTTAGGTTTCTGTTCCGTTAGGCCTGGTCTTGCTGCCTTATGCCAAGGGCTTTCTACAAGATTTTTGTTCCTCCTATCAACGGGAAGCAAGAGAGAGGGCAACAGGCAAAAACGATGGCAGAGCGAGAGACCGCGGGGAACACAGGGGCTTGGAGGAAGAAAGAGAGGAATGAGGAGCCCCGCGGAGAGACGGAGGACAGGAAAAAAGAAAATAAAAAGAGAGAAAAAAAAACGGGGCGGCACAAAGGCTCAGAACGTGAACGAGGACGGGAACAGTGCCGTACGGAATGAAGAAAGCCGGCAACGCCGAGCACGACAAAGGCACAGAGAGAGAGACGGCGAAGGGAGGGAGGAAGGAAAGAGACAGAGCAGCACATACAGACACAGAGAGGAAACTAATGGCAGGGAAAAGAACGGGCCAGAGAAAGCGTGGGGAAAAAGGAGACGGAGGGGCAGGGAGGCACCAGGACACACAAGCCGGGGACGAGGCCCCGAGGGCCAGGGACTCACAGCGGCTCTCGCTTTCGGTGGCTGCCAGGAGGCTTCTAACAGCTCAGACGCTCCCGTCTCCTTCTCTCCTCCCTTCCTCTCCGGTAACTCGGGGCGCTCGGCCGTCCTCAGCCTAGGAGAACACGGTGGGGTGTCAGGGCTCCTACGAGACGAGGCTTCGGGGACATGGAGCCTCGCTGGCTCGCTCGCCAGGCAGCCGTCCCGCTCCAGGATACGCGCACGGACCCTGCCGCGCACGTTGGCCCCCGGCCCGCCGCACGCCGCGCAGAGGGAGCCTTCGCCACCCGGAGAGAGGGGCTCGCTCTCTCGCCCGCCGCAGGAAGCGGACGTTGGGCCGACGGCCCCGCATTTCTTCCTCTTTACCTCTCCCCAACCTCTCTGGCTCCAGCAGCAGCAGCCCCCGCCCACGCACGGGACGTGCTCCCCTGTCCCTGCTCCCGCCACGCTGCCAGACGAGCCTCGCCAGCCCGAGGCGGGCGCAGCCAACGGCATCCCCCGGGCTGGGAGCGAACGGCCACATCCTCAGCGCGGCCTCTGGGAGAGGGAGAGAAGAAGCAGCGGCCGTTAGCACCGTAGCTCACCCCTGCCCCAGCCTGCTCCTTCCGCAGGGGCCACCGGAGAGGTGCCGAGGGCCGGCTTGCCGCCTTCACGACGGGGCTTGGGAGCGGCCCAGGAACACGGGACGGGCTCGCAGGAGCTGCCGGAGCTGGGAGCGGCTGCACGGGGCGAGCGGGGCCGCGGGAGGAGGCTCGGGGGGAGCTCTGGCGAGCTGGGGACGCACCCGGCATCTGCCCCCGGCCGGCTGTCGCCTCCTGCTCCTCTGCCGCACGCTGGGGACGGAGGACGGCGCCGCGTCTCCCACCTGGGCGCTGCTCCCCAGGTTCCATTCCCCGCCTGGGCTGGGGGGTCTGCTGAGCATCGGGCGTTCACAGCTCCCCCTCAGAAACACAGAAATTCCAAATTAGAGTTCAGCCTCTGAAAAAAATAGAGCAGGAGAAAGCAGAGGAATTAGTCAGAAGAAGGGACAGGAGAGCAGCTGAGCTAACGGAGGATTCGAGGGAAACGGGCCACCCCAAAACACAAGGCATCCTCAAAAAACCAGAGCAACTGCAGCAACGCCAGACAGCATTAAGACAAACTGACACCGTTTAGGACACGCTCAGCATAAAAGCAAACACATCCACCGGTGCAGGAAAGCATCTCGCCCCTTCCCCACAGCACCGCCACAGGACACAGCCCTGTGAGGCCACGGGATGGGCTCGTACTGAAACGGAGAAATAAGCTTGACAGCAGAGTCAATTACACCGTTAAGCAGGCAATGTTTCTTTCATCTGCACTGGGGAGCTCTGGGGGTCGTCCTCTGCAAGTGCTCCCACGACTGGATGCTCTTGCATTGCTTATAATCACACAGTTGCTACATATTAATTACAATTGTTTTAAATTTTGAACATACAATATATCTAACCTAAGAAATAATTGATGAAGTTAGTTATAAATGTTTAGTTTCTCACTGACAACACATCTATTAGTTAAATATAAACTAAGCTCTCAGCTTCTAAACAATGTGTTATTAAATCTTCTGTCTCCCTCTTGTCATGCAGAAGGATCTAAAAGGTGAAAAATATCCCCTCATCGTGCAGGCGGTCAGAAAGCATTTACCCCACGTGAACCGGTTAATGAAGGGTACATCTTCTATAACTTCATCGCAGTATACATTAACTTGGTAGCTTCTCTTGAATTCCCCCCTTTTCAATACACTTGCAAACTCTTTGGCAGTATAAGTCTATGAAATATTATCCTCTCGCGTTGTGGTACAGCACAATTATTTGTTACCCACTAGCAGTACCAAACAGAACACTGTAGCGTAATGTAAGTAAAAACGACTAGCATCAAAATCAGAGTCCTAAGATCAATGCTGACAGAACTGCGAAGCCGCAGCTCCTGCCGGTTCTGGCGTTGGTTTCTGGCACTTCTGACCGCTTCGGGTCAAACGGCGCCTCTTCCCCCGGCCGTGCGCTGCAGTACCCGAGTTTCGCCACAGGGCGGCAGCACTGAGACCGCCGCGGCAGCCCCGGGCGAGCGGTCGTGCCGCGTTTCGCGGGAACCCCGCAAAATAAACTCCAGAAAACAAACGCAACGAAACAAAAACGCACACAGAGAGCCGCGGAACGAAAGCCGCGCGTACAGGACACAGAACCCGCCGGGCCTCGCCCCGAGCTCCCGCCGAAGCGGCGCCCGACCCGCCACGCCACCGAGCCTGCCACCGCGCCTTAGCTCTGGTTTGAAACGTCTCCCCCCGACTAACGGGGGCTGCGCCGCTCCCGGAGCGACTGCTGTCCCGGAGGGACACACGGCTCCAGACCGTAAGCCTTCGGCGCACCTGCCCTCGGGGTCACACACCTCCCACCGGCTTCGCCAACTCGGCCGTAAGGGCAGGGGGGAAACTGAACCGAACGCCTCCTCACCGCGCCGGCCCATCCCACTCCCCCCGTTCCAACGGCACGGTCACCCTCGCCGCGGCCGCACTCACCTGCCGCCTCTTTCGCCGCTCCGTTCCCCTCGCACTCTCCCACCGTCCCGCCGGGCTCCGCGGGCACCGACACCCGCCGCGCCCCGGAGACCTCCGCGGCGGGAGGCCCCCTCTGCCTTTCTGTCGCCTCCTTCCTTTCTGCCGCCTCCGGGGACCTCACGAAGGGCTACCCTGAGCCGACTGCCTCCAGGTCCCCGGGTACCGGTTGCAGCAACCGCTCCACAGCCGCCCCGACCCCCGTTCCCGTTAATTCCCGGTACCCACCCCGAGACACCACGGACCCGCTCGCCAGGACCCGCGCTGATTGGCTGCTTTCCACCCCACCACGCTGTCCTCCTATTGGATGCTCCGTCCGGCGCCCAGAGGCCCGCAACGCCCGCCCCTCCGGCAAAATGATAGCCTGCCTAGGCACGTCAATCACCATTTTCTCCGCCTATCAGAGCTCGCAGTGAGGGCAGGCGCAGTAGGGAGAGAGCAGCACCCGCCCCTTTCCGCAACACGATTGGCTGCCGAAGACAAGTCAATCATCATTCTCTTGGCCCATCAGTACTCGCAGTTTGCTCATGCGCAGTACGGAGCCTCCGACACCCGCCCCTCCGGCAATCTGATTGGCGGACAGAATGGCAATTGACGTGCCTTGGCAGCCTATCAGCGATCCGCCCCCCCCCCAGCCTTCCCGCGCCATCTGATTGGCCCGCTCTGCACCCTCACCCGTCTGCTCTCCGCCCTGCCGGGCCCCCCCCGCCCTTTGCCCGCGCGGCTTCCAGCAGCCGCGTTTGAAAGGAAACAACAAACCGCGCTCCTTTGCTTTATGCTGACAAGGGGGGCGGGTGGTCACCTACCCTTAAATTCATTGTGAACAGAGAGAGCCGTAAGGAGCTCCAGCCGGCAGGTTTCTCTCCCCTGTGCCCGGGACTGAGGAGACGCCGCCTCCTCCTGCTGCCGCCTCGCCCGTTCCCCTCGCAGCGGGGCCGCCCCGGGAGAGCCGGGCGCCTCTTTTTTTCCCGGCGGCTCGTCCGACCGCTGCCCCCCCTTTCTGACGGGCACGACCTCGGTCGCAGCGGCAGCGCCCCCCTCTTACCCGCGGCACGGGCACCGGGCGCCGCTCCCCAGCTGCAGTTCCGGGCTGTGGCCACCAGACGGCAGCACCGAGCGCGGTCACGCAGCGCCCCCGGGCCCCGCAGCGCGGGCGCTTTTTCTTGACCCGTGGGCAGCCCGAGCTCCCCGAACGCGCTTTCCCAGAGCCGCGCACATGGCAGACACACTGATAAAAGATAATAGCCCGACATTGCTAAAATGTTTTTTTTTCCTAAAGATGCCTTCTATCCTAATAAAATACATTGCCTCTCCCTGTGCCCCGTGTCTTGTCTGCAGCAGTAACTCGGCTCGCCCGCAGCTGTGGCAGCTCTGCTGCTGCTACAGGGTCAGTTCCAGCCCTTACCCTCGGCTGAGCAGCAGCCGGGCAGGCGCTGCTGCTCTGGGCGCTGCGCATCCTTCAGGAACGGTTCTCAAACGATCCTGTGCAACGATGTCCAGAGCCAGGACCCCCGCGGCGGGGAGACAGGAGCACACGGCCGGGCCCGTCCCGGCTCGGGGCTGTTTCCGCAGTCGCTGTGAGTTGATCCGTGAGCTGGAACCAACCTCCCCATGCCCCGGCCCGGCCCTTTGTCCCCGGCTTTCCCAGGGCAGCGCAGCGGGCTGGGTCACACCAACTGTTCTCTGCTGGCACCACCCAGCCGGGTCACCTGTGTCTGCGGTTGTGGGGACACCCCACGGGCTCCCTGGAAACGGACATCACAGCACTGAGAGGGGGCGTTCAGGAGCCTCTGCGCTTTTGGGTTGGTTTGTTTGGGGTTTTTTTCCTTTTGCTGTTTTGATCGTTAGCTTCTTGTTGCTGGTTGGTTTGTTTTTAAGCTGTTACTCTATATAGCTCATCCATGGTGCTTATAGAGCATGGGTAAATCTACCCTGCTTCCTCACAGGAGACAACCATCTCGCTTTACAACAGGTGATTGAATCTGCTATAGAAAAGTTCAACCACCTCCTGTACAGCAAAGGATAAAAGAAAGTATGGATTTTTGTTGCATCTAATCCACAATGCAAGTACCCATTAACAATACATTAGCAGTGGGTTCCTTCAAATATTCACAGTGAAGGTAGTTCCTGGCACGATTGTATTAGCGTTCTTACTATTTTACGGGAGAAACACAGGGCACAGCTGATTTTGCCCACGTGCAGCGCAGTGATCACACGGGTGCGGTGAACCGGGTGGAAGGCCCTAGAAAAGGAAAATCAGCCTCCGTGTGCAGGGCCAAAACAGAAATCCTTTTCAAACTGTGCCATTTTAAAAAGCTACCAGGGGTATAAAGCAGAAAAAAGAGCAGTGAATGTGTATAATGACACAATTAGATGGTTCTCCAGTTTCATGATGTGCTCTTTTACTAACAGTGTCTGCTGGAGTGGATACCCTGGACACCAACAAGCGGGTCCTGGTGCTGTGCCCATGGCGATTCATCCACTGTGGCCGTGGGTGTCAGGCCCTGATACAATAGACACAAAACCTTGGGAGGGAGGTGATCACAGTAGAACGCTTAGAGATAATGGGCTAGCAGACTTGATTTAATCTTTATTTAAAAATACACATGGCTGCTGTCTTTTCTACAGTTTAGGTAGGACGGGCTCCAATATCTCTATGAATTACAATACATGACAAAAATTAAAGGGGGAAAGCTTTATTTTTACAATGGTAAATACAGTCTAAATCGTAATTTGGGAAACAGATAAAGGGGTGTAGCAAATGAGGCACAGACGATCCTGTTTTATCTCAGAAGGCTTTGGCGTATTTACAGCTTTAGGCACAGCGTGTCCAATCCCGTATAAAATGCACTGTCCATACCAATTCAGCCTGTCCCCCGATATAAGGACATCAGGATGCCACCCTGCATTCACCAAGGGACAATCCTGATCTAATGTTCTCTGTGTATTCTACACCAATATCTGTTCGTCAACAAACCTTTTACTGGTTTCAATTTCTTTCCCTGATTGTCCTTTTTCAAATACAATGCGTATGTAACATTTTGTATTGTGTAATATGCATTATATAATAGACAATATATGATTTAAAACATATCTCATTATATATTACATGTAGTGCATTACTATACTACACATCTCGGGTATACCCACCCAGACCTGTGCAGCATATTAATATTATTTACAGTGGCCACCATTAATTACAATATTCCCTGGTTGCTGTTCCCTAGGGAGTCAAACGATCCTTTTCCAATGTCACAAAACACAGCCCGGGGGGGATTTCTTCCGAATCGCTCCTGTCCATTGTCCACTACCTATTTCACAATCACAATAACAGACAATTGGTGAACCATAAGTATTGGACTACAAAATCACCCAAGACACAAGTAACAACAACAACAAATCACTAAAGACACAAACAATCATACAATTGCTAAGGCACAAACAGCAAAATCACTAAAGGTACCTTTACCAAATTACTATTCCCTCGTTTTTCTCTTTTATTTATTGTTTTCTCATTTTCCTCTTTGGTTTTTTATTTCTTTTTAATTTACCCAATTTACCAAAACGCGCAGACCCAACGCGCTGGTGTCGCCCACGTCTCGCGCAGGCAGCCTGCAAACAAACCAGACTATGAAAGTGCCTTATCTCATTGATGGGGTTTTACCCACGTCCCGAGCTGGCCCGAGGATCCGTGATCCCTTCCGGGAATTCCCCGGTGCCGGCACAAGGTCCCAGAGATCCTGGGGTCCACGGGAGGTCAGGCAGATTATCCCATCCTCGTCGCCAGAAAACGATACCGAAAAGTCGGCAAACAGACTCTTTAACACTGTTTTGAAAGTGTTAAAAAGCAGGCACTTTTATTACGGCGCGCTGGGCACTCGGGGGATCGCTCCTCTAATCCAGCGTGCGTTCCGCTTTCCTCTGGTTTTACATATCCTGGAACTCCTGAAACAGCAAAACACGCCAACCACTGTTTACAGACGTCCCGTGCTCTTTCACCAGTGCGTGCAGCCGCAACGAGAAATCTGGAATGAGCGTCTACAGAAACACATACGTATTTACCCAATTCAGAACAACGCGTTACATCAGCTGGCCGTACTTGTCAGTAATCCCTCCTGGATTAACACCCTCTTTGGATGGCACGGGTGCCGACTGTTGGCAATCAGGGCAGGACATAAGAACGCTCCTGGCCTGATCCGTTGTAATTTGAAATTGTCGTTTTAACGACTTTGCATTCTGGTGAAAGAGTTGATGTGATAATTTAGCTTGCTCCAAGGCTTTAGGCACAGTAAGCGGCACAGCTCGTGCATCGGCCCTCCTATTGCCTTCCGCAAGAGGTCCTGGAAGGGCAGCGCGAGAGCGGATGTGCGCTGCATAAAAACCATGACGCCTATGATTTATTAGGAACCATAGCATTCTCAATCCAGCCATCAAAAGAGGATCATCCTCTTCCTTAAGAAAAGAAGCTTCCAGGCGGTTAAGTATGCCAGCTGCATAATGAGTCAGTTACAACATTCAAAGGCTCATTACAGAACACTCAAAAGCGATCCTAACAGCTGTCAGCTCAAGAACTTGTTTGACCCTTGGTCTCCTTTTTCTACCTTGTGTTTGCAACACTGGGTATCTGAGTTTAGCCATGTAATTACAACTTTACGTGAGCAACCAGAGGCATCGGTAAATTCAGTCTTGTCGTTGCTGACAGCAGCACTTGCCATACAACGGTAAATTACCAATTTCAGCCCACAGTTTATGTTGAGGGTAATAAACTGATATGTTCCCTGCGTATGTTGCCAATGCAATCTGGAAATTCACATCTTCAGTTAATTACCATTGTAACTTCACCTTTGTTCTAGGAACAAATACACCTTCAGGTCTATCCAATACATAGCATATAAACATTCCCTGCCTTTAATTATTGGTTTTGAATACATTTCTTTTATTATCCAAACTGTTTCCATTAGCGCGTGAGCTAGAAAAACCCATACTGCCCCAATCACCTTTCTCCTTCCTTGAGCTCTCCTGACCTGTGGTTCCACCACCCGTGTCTTCTTTCTGGGGCCCTCTTGACTCACAGGTGCGCTCCAACCCTCCTTCTCGATCACTCTTCCTCACAGGTTCGCCTCCTTCCGGGTGCAGCACCGCGCTTTGCGCACAGGCTTTCCTTCCTTGTCCAATTTATACAATGGCCTCTGCTCACAAGATTTCATCAAGGTTTCTCTATTCACATTATCACCAGGTGGTTCCTCAATCTCTTTCCTGTGAGCTAAAATACACCCGAACGGGCTCTTTTTCAGAATACCGCTACTACGCCGTCCTCCCATTACGCGTCACACGGAACGACACGGCTCATCTTGTAACAAATACGAGCAAATAACTATTAACACCTACAGCAGTACTCCACAGATAATACTCAAACCTACCCACGACACACCGCCCTCACAAGTTGTACTCCAAGTTTATCCCACCGTCTCCAAAACAAAACAATTCCGGTACCCAGCTCAAATCTCTCTAACACTCAGCACCGCAATTAGGACACTCTGCAACACAGATGGCTCCACAACGCTCACACTCCTTGCAAGTTAAAGCCACAGCAGCTCCTGCTGTAGTTTTCGGTGTTCAAGTGCATAGTCAGAACCAAGGCACATCCAAGAATTAAACCCAACTACGGTACGCTTCACGGCTACATACAGAGCCAGCTTTGCACCACAACGGAGCACGGGAACAACCAACACCAAAAGCTGGCCGCACAAACAACTCCACAGCAACTACTGTATACCTCTAAGGTGCTCGCAACCCCGTCCACGCTATCCTGCCGAAATTCCGTACCACGACTTACGGACAGTTCGCGAGCACGTGACCGGTCCCAAATTTCAGAGAAGAAAGACTTCTCACCAGAGGTCCTCGTCCGTCCCCGCGGCGATCCGACCGAGACGAGGAGTCTCTCCAGAGACATCCCCGGGGTGCGCCAAGAGAGTCCTCGGCTCCACGGGCCCTGCGGCCGGACAGAGCGGGTCCTCCGGCTGGCTCACCGGCTGAAACGGGGAAAGAAACGGGACGGCAGAGTCAGCAGCACTGCTAAGCCACGTTCTTTATTTCATTTGACGATGTTAGTTATAATTGTTTAGTTTCTCGCTGACAATACATCTGTTAATTATTAGTCAAATATAAACTAAGCTCTCAGCTTCTAAACAACGTGTTACTTAACCTTCCATCTCCCTCTTGTCGTGCAGAAGGATCTAAAAGGTGAAAAATATCCCCTCATTGTGCAGGCGGTCAGAAAGCATTTACCTCATGTCAACTGGTTAATGACGGGTACACCTTCTATAACTTCATCGCAGTATACGTTAACTTGGCAGCTTCTCTTCAAAAGCGAGAAGAGAAAAAAGGGACAGGGCTCTGAAAAAACAAGGCAGAGATCAAAGCAGCGGCGGGGACAGAGGAAAAGAGGCCGGAAGAGCACCAGGAACAGGGCACAGAAAGAAACAAATCGGCGCGGCGGCAGCGGCGCGGAGACGGAGGAAAAAAACCCGGCACGGTCAACGGGACAGAGAGGAACGCGACCACGGGCAGGGAGCGGGACACGGGGACACGGCGAGGAACCACGGGACGCGGAGAGATACCAAAAAGTCGGCAAAAAAGACTCTCTAACGCTGTTCTGAAAGTGTTGAACGGCGGGCAATTTCAATACAGCGCACCGCACGCTCAGAGGATGGCCCCTGTATTTGAGCGTACGTGTGGTTCACGCTTCTTGGTATTCTTTACATACACCTATTGCATATTCATTTGCTTCTACCGCTTAGTTAGTGCATTAAACAGAAGTTCTTTCCATAACCCCACCCTTCGCTGGCAGTCCATCTCTGGTATGCCAGTGTCCATCAAGGGTCTCCAGCGGTCCCCGGTGCCCCTGCAGCCCGGTGCCCCCTGCCCCGGTGTTGGCTCCTCGACCTCATGTCTTGAGCACGCCCACTGTCATTTTGTGCTGCTACTCAAGTAGCTCCTTCTCCATTTAGTGGAACGTCCCATTTTCCCAGCCTGCGAGCCAACGACATCCCGCTTTGCCCCACCTCCAGTCCCTACAGAGCTAGTGTTTCTCTGTTAGGTTTCTGTTCCGTTAGGCCTGGTCTTGCTGCCTTATGCCAAGGGCTTTCTACAAGATTTTTGTTCCTCCTATCAACGGGAAGCAAGAGAGAGGGCAACAGGCAAAAACGATGGCAGAGCGAGAGACCGCGGGGAACACAGGGGCTTGGAGGAAGAAAGAGAGGAATGAGGAGCCCCGCGGAGAGACGGAGGACAGGAAAAAAGAAAATAAAAAGAGAGAAAAAAAAACGGGGCGGCACAAAGGCTCAGAACGTGAACGAGGACGGGAACAGTGCCGTACGGAATGAAGAAAGCCGGCAACGCCGAGCACGACAAAGGCACAGAGAGAGAGACGGCGAAGGGAGGGAGGAAGGAAAGAGACAGAGCAGCACATACAGACACAGAGAGGAAACTAATGGCAGGGAAAAGAACGGGCCAGAGAAAGCGTGGGGAAAAAGGAGACGGAGGGGCAGGGAGGCACCAGGACACACAAGCCGGGGACGAGGCCCCGAGGGCCAGGGACTCACAGCGGCTCTCGCTTTCGGTGGCTGCCAGGAGGCTTCTAACAGCTCAGACGCTCCCGTCTCCTTCTCTCCTCCCTTCCTCTCCGGTAACTCGGGGCGCTCGGCCGTCCTCAGCCTAGGAGAACACGGTGGGGTGTCAGGGCTCCTACGAGACGAGGCTTCGGGGACATGGAGCCTCGCTGGCTCGCTCGCCAGGCAGCCGTCCCGCTCCAGGATACGCGCACGGACCCTGCCGCGCACGTTGGCCCCCGGCCCGCCGCACGCCGCGCAGAGGGAGCCTTCGCCACCCGGAGAGAGGGGCTCGCTCTCTCGCCCGCCGCAGGAAGCGGACGTTGGGCCGACGGCCCCGCATTTCTTCCTCTTTACCTCTCCCCAACCTCTCTGGCTCCAGCAGCAGCAGCCCCCGCCCACGCACGGGACGTGCTCCCCTGTCCCTGCTCCCGCCACGCTGCCAGACGAGCCTCGCCAGCCCGAGGCGGGCGCAGCCAACGGCATCCCCCGGGCTGGGAGCGAACGGCCACATCCTCAGCGCGGCCTCTGGGAGAGGGAGAGAAGAAGCAGCGGCCGTTAGCACCGTAGCTCACCCCTGCCCCAGCCTGCTCCTTCCGCAGGGGCCACCGGAGAGGTGCCGAGGGCCGGCTTGCCGCCTTCACGACGGGGCTTGGGAGCGGCCCAGGAACACGGGACGGGCTCGCAGGAGCTGCCGGAGCTGGGAGCGGCTGCACGGGGCGAGCGGGGCCGCGGGAGGAGGCTCGGGGGGAGCTCTGGCGAGCTGGGGACGCACCCGGCATCTGCCCCCGGCCGGCTGTCGCCTCCTGCTCCTCTGCCGCACGCTGGGGACGGAGGACGGCGCCGCGTCTCCCACCTGGGCGCTGCTCCCCAGGTTCCATTCCCCGCCTGGGCTGGGGGGTCTGCTGAGCATCGGGCGTTCACAGCTCCCCCTCAGAAACACAGAAATTCCAAATTAGAGTTCAGCCTCTGAAAAAAATAGAGCAGGAGAAAGCAGAGGAATTAGTCAGAAGAAGGGACAGGAGAGCAGCTGAGCTAACGGAGGATTCGAGGGAAACGGGCCACCCCAAAACACAAGGCATCCTCAAAAAACCAGAGCAACTGCAGCAACGCCAGACAGCATTAAGACAAACTGACACCGTTTAGGACACGCTCAGCATAAAAGCAAACACATCCACCGGTGCAGGAAAGCATCTCGCCCCTTCCCCACAGCACCGCCACAGGACACAGCCCTGTGAGGCCACGGGATGGGCTCGTACTGAAACGGAGAAATAAGCTTGACAGCAGAGTCAATTACACCGTTAAGCAGGCAATGTTTCTTTCATCTGCACTGGGGAGCTCTGGGGGTCGTCCTCTGCAAGTGCTCCCACGACTGGATGCTCTTGCATTGCTTATAATCACACAGTTGCTACATATTAATTACAATTGTTTTAAATTTTGAACATACAATATATCTAACCTAAGAAATAATTGATGAAGTTAGTTATAAATGTTTAGTTTCTCACTGACAACACATCTATTAGTTAAATATAAACTAAGCTCTCAGCTTCTAAACAATGTGTTATTAAATCTTCTGTCTCCCTCTTGTCATGCAGAAGGATCTAAAAGGTGAAAAATATCCCCTCATCGTGCAGGCGGTCAGAAAGCATTTACCCCACGTGAACCGGTTAATGAAGGGTACATCTTCTATAACTTCATCGCAGTATACATTAACTTGGTAGCTTCTCTTGAATTCCCCCCTTTTCAATACACTTGCAAACTCTTTGGCAGTATAAGTCTATGAAATATTATCCTCTCGCGTTGTGGTACAGCACAATTATTTGTTACCCACTAGCAGTACCAAACAGAACACTGTAGCGTAATGTAAGTAAAAACGACTAGCATCAAAATCAGAGTCCTAAGATCAATGCTGACAGAACTGCGAAGCCGCAGCTCCTGCCGGTTCTGGCGTTGGTTTCTGGCACTTCTGACCGCTTCGGGTCAAACGGCGCCTCTTCCCCCGGCCGTGCGCTGCAGTACCCGAGTTTCGCCACAGGGCGGCAGCACTGAGACCGCCGCGGCAGCCCCGGGCGAGCGGTCGTGCCGCGTTTCGCGGGAACCCCGCAAAATAAACTCCAGAAAACAAACGCAACGAAACAAAAACGCACACAGAGAGCCGCGGAACGAAAGCCGCGCGTACAGGACACAGAACCCGCCGGGCCTCGCCCCGAGCTCCCGCCGAAGCGGCGCCCGACCCGCCACGCCACCGAGCCTGCCACCGCGCCTTAGCTCTGGTTTGAAACGTCTCCCCCCGACTAACGGGGGCTGCGCCGCTCCCGGAGCGACTGCTGTCCCGGAGGGACACACGGCTCCAGACCGTAAGCCTTCGGCGCACCTGCCCTCGGGGTCACACACCT
Source organism: Patagioenas fasciata (assembly GCF_037038585.1). Lineage (NCBI taxonomy): Eukaryota > Metazoa > Chordata > Aves > Columbiformes > Columbidae > Patagioenas > Patagioenas fasciata. The sequence goes on along the minus strand of NW_027288694.1, from coordinate 7,025 downwards.
CCCACCGGCTTCGCCAACTCGGCCGTAAGGGCAGGGGGGAAACTGAACCGAACGCCTCCTCACCGCGCCGGCCCATCCCACTCCCCCCGTTCCAACGGCACGGTCACCCTCGCCGCGGCCGCACTCACCTGCCGCCTCTTTCGCCGCTCCGTTCCCCTCGCACTCTCCCACCGTCCCGCCGGGCTCCGCGGGCACCGACACCCGCCGCGCCCCGGAGACCTCCGCGGCGGGAGGCCCCCTCTGCCTTTCTGTCGCCTCCTTCCTTTCTGCCGCCTCCGGGGACCTCACGAAGGGCTACCCTGAGCCGACTGCCTCCAGGTCCCCGGGTACCGGTTGCAGCAACCGCTCCACAGCCGCCCCGACCCCCGTTCCCGTTAATTCCCGGTACCCACCCCGAGACACCACGGACCCGCTCGCCAGGACCCGCGCTGATTGGCTGCTTTCCACCCCACCACGCTGTCCTCCTATTGGATGCTCCGTCCGGCGCCCAGAGGCCCGCAACGCCCGCCCCTCCGGCAAAATGATAGCCTGCCTAGGCACGTCAATCACCATTTTCTCCGCCTATCAGAGCTCGCAGTGAGGGCAGGCGCAGTAGGGAGAGAGCAGCACCCGCCCCTTTCCGCAACACGATTGGCTGCCGAAGACAAGTCAATCATCATTCTCTTGGCCCATCAGTACTCGCAGTTTGCTCATGCGCAGTACGGAGCCTCCGACACCCGCCCCTCCGGCAATCTGATTGGCGGACAGAATGGCAATTGACGTGCCTTGGCAGCCTATCAGCGATCCGCCCCCCCCCCAGCCTTCCCGCGCCATCTGATTGGCCCGCTCTGCACCCTCACCCGTCTGCTCTCCGCCCTGCCGGGCCCCCCCCGCCCTTTGCCCGCGCGGCTTCCAGCAGCCGCGTTTGAAAGGAAACAACAAACCGCGCTCCTTTGCTTTATGCTGACAAGGGGGGCGGGTGGTCACCTACCCTTAAATTCATTGTGAACAGAGAGAGCCGTAAGGAGCTCCAGCCGGCAGGTTTCTCTCCCCTGTGCCCGGGACTGAGGAGACGCCGCCTCCTCCTGCTGCCGCCTCGCCCGTTCCCCTCGCAGCGGGGCCGCCCCGGGAGAGCCGGGCGCCTCTTTTTTTCCCGGCGGCTCGTCCGACCGCTGCCCCCCCTTTCTGACGGGCACGACCTCGGTCGCAGCGGCAGCGCCCCCCTCTTACCCGCGGCACGGGCACCGGGCGCCGCTCCCCAGCTGCAGTTCCGGGCTGTGGCCACCAGACGGCAGCACCGAGCGCGGTCACGCAGCGCCCCCGGGCCCCGCAGCGCGGGCGCTTTTTCTTGACCCGTGGGCAGCCCGAGCTCCCCGAACGCGCTTTCCCAGAGCCGCGCACATGGCAGACACACTGATAAAAGATAATAGCCCGACATTGCTAAAATGTTTTTTTTTCCTAAAGATGCCTTCTATCCTAATAAAATACATTGCCTCTCCCTGTGCCCCGTGTCTTGTCTGCAGCAGTAACTCGGCTCGCCCGCAGCTGTGGCAGCTCTGCTGCTGCTACAGGGTCAGTTCCAGCCCTTACCCTCGGCTGAGCAGCAGCCGGGCAGGCGCTGCTGCTCTGGGCGCTGCGCATCCTTCAGGAACGGTTCTCAAACGATCCTGTGCAACGATGTCCAGAGCCAGGACCCCCGCGGCGGGGAGACAGGAGCACACGGCCGGGCCCGTCCCGGCTCGGGGCTGTTTCCGCAGTCGCTGTGAGTTGATCCGTGAGCTGGAACCAACCTCCCCATGCCCCGGCCCGGCCCTTTGTCCCCGGCTTTCCCAGGGCAGCGCAGCGGGCTGGGTCACACCAACTGTTCTCTGCTGGCACCACCCAGCCGGGTCACCTGTGTCTGCGGTTGTGGGGACACCCCACGGGCTCCCTGGAAACGGACATCACAGCACTGAGAGGGGGCGTTCAGGAGCCTCTGCGCTTTTGGGTTGGTTTGTTTGGGGTTTTTTTCCTTTTGCTGTTTTGATCGTTAGCTTCTTGTTGCTGGTTGGTTTGTTTTTAAGCTGTTACTCTATATAGCTCATCCATGGTGCTTATAGAGCATGGGTAAATCTACCCTGCTTCCTCACAGGAGACAACCATCTCGCTTTACAACAGGTGATTGAATCTGCTATAGAAAAGTTCAACCACCTCCTGTACAGCAAAGGATAAAAGAAAGTATGGATTTTTGTTGCATCTAATCCACAATGCAAGTACCCATTAACAATACATTAGCAGTGGGTTCCTTCAAATATTCACAGTGAAGGTAGTTCCTGGCACGATTGTATTAGCGTTCTTACTATTTTACGGGAGAAACACAGGGCACAGCTGATTTTGCCCACGTGCAGCGCAGTGATCACACGGGTGCGGTGAACCGGGTGGAAGGCCCTAGAAAAGGAAAATCAGCCTCCGTGTGCAGGGCCAAAACAGAAATCCTTTTCAAACTGTGCCATTTTAAAAAGCTACCAGGGGTATAAAGCAGAAAAAAGAGCAGTGAATGTGTATAATGACACAATTAGATGGTTCTCCAGTTTCATGATGTGCTCTTTTACTAACAGTGTCTGCTGGAGTGGATACCCTGGACACCAACAAGCGGGTCCTGGTGCTGTGCCCATGGCGATTCATCCACTGTGGCCGTGGGTGTCAGGCCCTGATACAATAGACACAAAACCTTGGGAGGGAGGTGATCACAGTAGAACGCTTAGAGATAATGGGCTAGCAGACTTGATTTAATCTTTATTTAAAAATACACATGGCTGCTGTCTTTTCTACAGTTTAGGTAGGACGGGCTCCAATATCTCTATGAATTACAATACATGACAAAAATTAAAGGGGGAAAGCTTTATTTTTACAATGGTAAATACAGTCTAAATCGTAATTTGGGAAACAGATAAAGGGGTGTAGCAAATGAGGCACAGACCATCCTGTTTTATCTCAGAAGGCTTTGGCGTATTTACAGCTTTAGGCACAGCGTGTCCAATCCCGTATAAAATGCACTGTCCATACCAATTCAGCCTGTCCCCCGATATAAGGACATCAGGATGCCACCCTGCATTCACCAAGGGACAATCCTGATCTAATGTTCTCTGTGTATTCTACACCAATATCTGTTCGTCAACAAACCTTTTACTGGTTTCAATTTCTTTCCCTGATTGTCCTTTTTCAAATACAATGCGTATGTAACATTTTGTATTGTGTAATATGCATTATATAATAGACAATATATGATTTAAAACATATCTCATTATATATTACATGTAGTGCATTACTATACTACACATCTCGGGTATACCCACCCAGACCTGTGCAGCATATTAATATTATTTACAGTGGCCACCATTAATTACAATATTCCCTGGTTGCTGTTCCCTAGGGAGTCAAACGATCCTTTTCCAATGTCACAAAACACAGCCCGGGGGGGATTTCTTCCGAATCGCTCCTGTCCATTGTCCACTACCTATTTCACAATCACAATAACAGACAATTGGTGAACCATAAGTATTGGACTACAAAATCACCCAAGACACAAGTAACAACAACAACAAATCACTAAAGACACAAACAATCATACAATTGCTAAGGCACAAACAGCAAAATCACTAAAGGTACCTTTACCAAATTACTATTCCCTCGTTTTTCTCTTTTATTTATTGTTTTCTCATTTTCCTCTTTGGTTTTTTATTTCTTTTTAATTTACCCAATTTACCAAAACGCGCAGACCCAACGCGCTGGTGTCGCCCACGTCTCGCGCAGGCAGCCTGCAAACAAACCAGACTATGAAAGTGCCTTATCTCATTGATGGGGTTTTACCCACGTCCCGAGCTGGCCCGAGGATCCGTGATCCCTTCCGGGAATTCCCCGGTGCCGGCACAAGGTCCCAGAGATCCTGGGGTCCACGGGAGGTCAGGCAGATTATCCCATCCTCGTCGCCAGAAAACGATACCGAAAAGTCGGCAAACAGACTCTTTAACACTGTTTTGAAAGTGTTAAAAAGCAGGCACTTTTATTACGGCGCGCTGGGCACTCGGGGGATCGCTCCTCTAATCCAGCGTGCGTTCCGCTTTCCTCTGGTTTTACATATCCTGGAACTCCTGAAACAGCAAAACACGCCAACCACTGTTTACAGACGTCCCGTGCTCTTTCACCAGTGCGTGCAGCCGCAACGAGAAATCTGGAATGAGCGTCTACAGAAACACATACGTATTTACCCAATTCAGAACAACGCGTTACATCAGCTGGCCGTACTTGTCAGTAATCCCTCCTGGATTAACACCCTCTTTGGATGGCACGGGTGCCGACTGTTGGCAATCAGGGCAGGACATAAGAACGCTCCTGGCCTGATCCGTTGTAATTTGAAATTGTCGTTTTAACGACTTTGCATTCTGGTGAAAGAGTTGATGTGATAATTTAGCTTGCTCCAAGGCTTTAGGCACAGTAAGCGGCACAGCTCGTGCATCGGCCCTCCTATTGCCTTCCGCAAGAGGTCCTGGAAGGGCAGCGCGAGAGCGGATGTGCGCTGCATAAAAACCATGACGCCTATGATTTATTAGGAACCATAGCATTCTCAATCCAGCCATCAAAAGAGGATCATCCTCTTCCTTAAGAAAAGAAGCTTCCAGGCGGTTAAGTATGCCAGCTGCATAATGAGTCAGTTACAACATTCAAAGGCTCATTACAGAACACTCAAAAGCGATCCTAACAGCTGTCAGCTCAAGAACTTGTTTGACCCTTGGTCTCCTTTTTCTACCTTGTGTTTGCAACACTGGGTATCTGAGTTTAGCCATGTAATTACAACTTTACGTGAGCAACCAGAGGCATCGGTAAATTCAGTCTTGTCGTTGCTGACAGCAGCACTTGCCATACAACGGTAAATTACCAATTTCAGCCCACAGTTTATGTTGAGGGTAATAAACTGATATGTTCCCTGCGTATGTTGCCAATGCAATCTGGAAATTCACATCTTCAGTTAATTACCATTGTAACTTCACCTTTGTTCTAGGAACAAATACACCTTCAGGTCTATCCAATACATAGCATATAAACATTCCCTGCCTTTAATTATTGGTTTTGAATACATTTCTTTTATTATCCAAACTGTTTCCATTAGCGCACGTGAGCTAGAAAAACCCATACTGCCCCAATCACCTTTCTCCTTCCTTGAGCTCTCCTGACCTGTGGTTCCACCACCCGTGTCTTCTTTCTGGGGCCCTCTTGACTCACAGGTGCGCTCCAACCCTCCTTCTCGATCACTCTTCCTCACAGGTTCGCCTCCTTCCGGGTGCAGCACCGCGCTTTGCGCACAGGCTTTCCTTCCTTGTCCAATTTATACAATGGCCTCTGCTCACAAGATTTCATCAAGGTTGCTCTATTCACATTATCACCAGGTGGTTCCTCAATCTCTTTCCTGTGAGCTAAAATACACCCGAACGGGCTCTTTTTCAGAATACCGCTACTACGCCGTCCTCCCATTACGCGTCACACGGAACGACACGGCTCATCTTGTAACAAATACGAGCAAATAACTATTAACACCTACAGCAGTACTCCACAGATAATACTCAAACCTACCCACGACACACCGCCCTCACAAGTTGTACTCCAAGTTTATCCCACCGTCTCCAAAACAAAACAATTCCGGTACCCAGCTCAAATCTCTCTAACACTCAGCACCGCAATTAGGACACTCTGCAACACAGATGGCTCCACAACGCTCACACTCCTTGCAAGTTAAAGCCACAGCAGCTCCTGCTGTAGTTTTCGGTGTTCAAGTGCATAGTCAGAACCAAGGCACATCCAAGAATTAAACCCAACTACGGTACGCTTCACGGCTACATACAGAGCCAGCTTTGCACCACAACGGAGCACGGGAACAACCAACACCAAAAGCTGGCCGCACAAACAACTCCACAGCAACTACTGTATACCTCTAAGGTGCTCGCAACCCCGTCCACGCTATCCTGCGAAATTCCGTACCACGACTTACGGACAGTTCGCGAGCACGTGACCGGTCCCAAATTTCAGAGAAGAAAGACTTCTCACCAGAGGTCCTCGTCCGTCCCCGCGGCGATCCGACCGAGACGAGGAGTCTCTCCAGAGACATCCCCGGGGTGCGCCAAGAGAGTCCTCGGCTCCACGGGCCCTGCGGCCGGACAGAGCGGGTCCTCCGGCTGGCTCACCGGCTGAAACGGGGAAAGAAACGGGACGGCAGAGTCAGCAGCACTGCTAAGCCACGTTCTTTATTTCATTTGACGATGTTAGTTATAATTGTTTAGTTTCTCGCTGACAATACATCTGTTAATTATTAGTCAAATATAAACTAAGCTCTCAGCTTCTAAACAACGTGTTACTTAACCTTCCATCTCCCTCTTGTCGTGCAGAAGGATCTAAAAGGTGAAAAATATCCCCTCATCGTGCAGGCGGTCAGAAAGCATTTACCTCATGTCAACTGGTTAATGACGGGTACACCTTCTATAACTTCATCGCAGTATACGTTAACTTGGCAGCTTCTCTTCAAAAGCGAGAAGAGAGAAAAAGGGACAGGGCTCTGAAAAAACAAGGCAGAGATCAAAGCAGCGGCGGGGACAGAGGAAAAGAGGCCGGAAGAGCACCAGGAACAGGGCACAGAAAGAAACAAATCGGCGCGGCGGCAGCGGCGCGGAGACGGAGGAAAAAAACCCGGCACGGTCAACGGGACAGAGAGGAACGCGACCACGGGCAGGGAGCGGGACACGGGGACACGGCGAGGAACCACGGGACGCGGAGAGATACCAAAAAGTCGGCAAAAAAGACTCTCTAACGCTGTTCTGAAAGTGTTGAACGGCGGGCAATTTCAATACAGCGCACCGCACGCTCAGAGGATGGCCCCTGTATTTGAGCGTACGTGTGGTTCACGCTTCTTGGTATTCTTTACATACACCTATTGCATATTCATTTGCTTCTACCGCTTAGTTAGTGCATTAAACAGAAGTTCTTTAGCAATACGTAACTGAACCAAGCAATGTTAAAAT
>NW_027288693.1:0-73548 GCF_037038585.1 Patagioenas fasciata | reverse complement strand
TCCAAACTAAGGAGACCCAGCTCCCACAGTCTTTCCTCATAAGGGAGGTGCTCCACTCCCTTAATCATCTTGGTTGCCCTATGCTGGACTCTTTCCAGCAGTTCTCTGTCCTTCTTGAACTGAGAGGCCCAGAACTGGACACAATATTCCATATGTGGTCTCACCAGGGCAGAGTAGAGGGGAAGGAGAACCTCTCTTGACCTACTAACTACCCCCTTTCTAATACACCCCAGGATGCCATTGGCCTTCTTGGCCACAAGGGCACAGTGCTGGCTCATGGTCATCCTGCTGTCCACCAGGAACTCCAGGTCCCTTTCCCCTGCGCTGCTCTCTAATAGATCATTCCCCAACTTATACTGGAACCTCGGGTTGTTCCTACTAAGATGCAAGACTCTACACTTGCCCTTGTTATATTTCATTAATTTTTTCCCCTCCCAGCTCTCTAGCCTGTCCAGGTCATGCTGGATGGCAGCACAGCCTTCTGGTGTGTCAGCCACTCCTCCCAGCTTGGTGTCATCAGCAAACTTGCTGATAGTACACTCTAGTCCCTCATCCAAGTCATTGATGAATATATTGAACAGTACTGGCCCCAGTACAGACCCTTGAGGCACTCCACTAGATACAGACCTCCAACCGGACTCTGCTCCATTGACCACGACTCTCTGGCTTCTTCCCTTCATCCAGTTCGCAGTCCACCTCACTACCCGATTGTCCAGACCACACTTCCTCAGTTTAGCTATGAGAATGCTGTGGGAGACTGTGTCAAATGCTTTACTGAAGTCAAGGTAGACCACATCCACCGCCCTGCCATCATCTATCCACCTCGTTATATCTTCATAAAAGGCTATGAGGTTGGTCAAGCACGACTTCCCCTTGGTGAAGCCATGTTGACTGCCCCTAATAACCCTCTTATCCTTGACATGCCTTGAGATGGCACCAAGAATAAGTCATTCCATTATTTTCCCAGGGATGGAGGTGAGGCTGACCAGTCTATAATTATCCGGGTCTTCCTTCTTGCCCTTTTTGAAGACTGGAGTGACATTAGCTTTTCTCCAGTCCTCAGGCACCTCTCCCATCTCCCAAGACTTGGTAAAGATGATGGAGAGTGGTCCAGCAACGACGTCAGTCAGCTCCCTCAGCTCCTGTGGGTGCATCCCATCTGGGCCCATGCATTTGTGGATGTTCAGATTGCCTAATTGTTCCTTAACCCAGTCCTCATAGCTTTGTCGAGCTCTGTTGGGGTCTCTTGGCTTTCGTCAGGCTCTATCAGGGTCTTGCAGGCTCTTTCAGTCCCTGGCGGGCTCTATCAGGTTCTGTCTAAATCTGCCAGACCCTGTAGGGCTCTGTCGGGCTTTGTTGGGCCCTGTTGTGCTCTGTAATGCGCTCTCAGGTTCTGTCAGCATCTGTCGAGATTTCTTGGGCCCTGTCATGCTCTGTCAGGCCCTGTCGGGTTCTGTCAGACTCTGTCGGGATCTGTTGGGCTTTCTCAGGTTTTGTTGTGCTCTGTTATGCCATATCAGGCTTTGTTGGTCTTTTTTGGGGCATGTAGGGCACTGTCAAACTGTGTCATGCCCTGTCGGGCTCTATCATGCATTTTCAAGCTCTGTCCAGGTCTTTTAGGCCATGACGGGCTCTGTCAGACCCTATCAGGCTTTTTCAGACCCTGTCATACTGTTTTGAGCACTGTCACACTTCATCTGGATCTGTTGGGCCTTTTCGAGCTTTGTCGGGCACTGTCAATTTCTGCAAGGTTATGTTGGGCTCTTTCAACCTCTGTCTGGCCCTGTCGGGCTCTGTCAGGCCCTGGTGGGCTCTGTCAAGCTTTGTCGAGCTCTGTTGGGCTCTCTCGGGTTTTGTCGGGCTCTATGTGGCTCTTGTACACTCTGTCAGTTCCTGGCGGGCTCTGTGGGGTTCTATTGGGAATTGTCAGGCCTTGTTAAGCTCTGTTGGGCTTTGTTGGGACCTGTCGTGCTCTTTGAGTCCTTGTCGGTTTCTGACAGGATCTGTCGAGATCTGTTGGGCTTTTTCAGGCTTTATCGGGCTCCGTCAGGACATATTAGGCTTTGTTAGGCTTTTTTGGGCATTCTTGCCCTTATTCAGGCTTTGTGAGGCTCTTTCAGGATTTCTGGGGGTCTATCAGGCTCTTTCAGGCCATGTCTGGGTTTGTAGGGCTCTGTCATGTTTTGTCAGGCTCTGTTGGGTATTGTCAAGCTCTGTCAGGTTCCACTGGGTGCTTTTTGGCTCTTTCACTCTACAGTTAGGTGTCAGGTGCTGTTTGGATTTGTTGGGCCCTTTCGAGTTCTGTTGGGCTCTGTCGGGTTTTGTCGGGCCCTGTGAGACTGTTGTGCTCTGTCAGACCCTGTCATGTTCTGTCAGTATCTGTCATGTTTTATTGGGCTCTGTCGTGCTCTGACAAAACCCAAGAGAGGCCAACAGAGCTTGACAAAGCTAGACAGAGCCCACCACGGCATGACAGAGACTGAGAGAACCTGAGAAAGCCTGACAGAGCCCGACACAGTCTCACAGGGCCCGACAAAGCCCGACAGAGACCAACCTGGCCTGACAGAGCCCGACAGAACTCCACAGGGCCTGACAGAGAATGCCAGGGCCCAACAAAGCCTGAGAGAGCCTGACAGGACCTGACAGAGCACGACAGAAAACAACAGAGCCCGCCAAGAACTGACAGAGCCTGCAAGAACCTGATAGAGCACGACAAAACTTGACAGAGCCCATCAGGGCCTGACAGAGCATGACAGGGCCCACCAGAGCCCAACACAGCTCAATAGGGTTCGACAAATCCTGCCAGCACCTCAGTAGGGTTTGACAAATCCTACCAGCACCTGATAGCAAATGATAGAGCCCGGCAGGACATTACAGAGATTGACAAAGAGCGACAGAACCTGAAAGAGCTCAACAAAGCATTATAGAGGCTGAGAGGACCTGACACAGCTTGACAGAGCCTTTGAGATCTCGACAAAGCCTGACAGGGTCCAACAAAGCTTTAAAGAGTGCAACAGTGCCCGATAGAGTCTGACAGAGCTTGACAATACCCAACAGAGCCTGGCAAAACCCAACAGAGCCCTACAAATCCTGACAAGGCCTGAGAGAGCCTAATAGGTCCCAACAAAGCCCGACAAACCTGATAAAGCCTGACAGAGCCTGACAGAGCCTTGTAGGGAAGAAAGATCCCAAAAGAAGCTTGACAGACTACACAGAGCCTGGCAGAGCCTGAGAGAGATAGACAGATCTCGACAAAGCCAAACAGAGACTAACAAAGCCTAGAGAGAGCCTTACAAAACCTGACAGGGATCAACAGAGCCCTACAGAGCCCGACAGAGCCTGAGAAAGGTCAACAGAGCCTGACAGAACCCGACAGAGCCCTACAAATCCTGACAAATCCCAGCAGAGCCTGATAGATCGCGACGGAGACTGACAAAGCCCGACAGGGATCAAAAAAGCACAGCAAAGCCCAACACTGCCCAAAAACGCTTGATAGGGTCTGACAGAGCCCAACAAAACTGGACAGAGCCTGAGCAGGCCTCACAGAGTCAGACAGAAGCCAACAAAGCTTGATAGAGCCCATCGCAGCCCAAAAATGTCCTAGAAAACTCGACATAGATTCATAGAGCCCGTCACGGCCTAAAAGACCTGGAAAGAGTTTGACAAGGCCCGACAAACCCTGACAGGGTATGACACAGATTAACAGTGCCCTACATACCCGAAAATAGCCCGACATAGACTGATATGATCTGAGAGATCACGACAGAGCCTGACAAAGCCTGAGAAAGCCCAGCAGATCCCGACAGATCCTGACAGAACCTGACAGGGCCTCACAGAGTACGACAGAGCCCAACAGGGTTCAACAAATCCTGACAGCACCTGATAGCAAATGATAGAGCCCGGGAGGACCTGACAGAGGCTGACGAAGTGCAACAGAGACTAAAAGAGCTCAGCAAAGCATTACAGAGCCTGACAGGGCCTGATACAGATTGACAGAGCCTGACAGGGCCAGGCAGAGCTTGAAAGATCCAAACAGCCTGACAGGAATGCACAGAGTCCAACTAAGCCCAAGAGAGCCCAACAAAGCTCGACAAGGCCCCACAAAGCCAGATAAAGCCTGACAGAGCCCGAAAGAGCATGACAGGGCCTGAAAGAGCACACTAGGACCTGACAGAGCACAACAGGTCCTGACAGAGCCTATCAGAAACTGAGAGAGATCGCCACAGCATGACAGATCCTGACTGAGCCCGACAGGGCCTGACAGATCCTGGAAGAACCCGATAGAGCGCAACAGAGCTTGAAAAACCTTGACAGAGCCCACCAGGGCCTGACAGAGCACGACAGGGCCTGACAGAGCTTGAAAGAACCCGTCAGAACATAACAGGAATTGACAGAGCCCAAGTAAGCCTGACGGTGCCCGACAAAGCTCGACGGGGCCCGACAAATCCTGATGGCACCTGACAGTGAACTCTCAATTATAGCAGGGCCTGACAAGTCTGACAAAGCATGACAGAAACTGAAAGAGCTCAACAAAATATTACAGAGCACAACAGGGCCTGACACACCTTGACAGAGCCTGACAGGGCCTGACAGATTTTGAAAGAACTCAACAGAGCCCAAAAGAGCTCAACAAAGCTTGACAGAGTCCGCCAGGGCATGACAGAGCCTCACAGACTTAACAAAGCTTGACAGAGCCCAACAGAAACTGACAGAACCTGAGAAAGCCTGACAGAGCCTGCCACAGTCTCACAGGGCCCGACAAAGCCTGACAGAGCCGAACATGGCCTGACATAGCCCAACAGAACTCGACAGGGCCCAACAAATCCCCACAGCACCTGACAGCAAACTATAGAGTCCAGCAGTGCCTGACAGAGGTGGACAAAGCGCGATAGAGCCTGAAAGAGCTCAACAAAGCATTACAGAGCCCTACAGAGCTTGAAAAAGCTTGAAAGAGACCAACAGTACCCAATGTAGCCTGAAAGACATCGAAAATACTCAATGGACCTTGACAAAACCTGACACATCCAGACAAAGCCTGAATAAGGGAAAAAAAGCATGAAAAAGCCTGACAAAGACTGACAGAGCCTGACAAGGCCTGACAAGGCTTTACAGAACCTGAAATAGCCTGGTAGGACAGAAAGAGCTTAAAAAAGCTCGACAGAGACCGACAGCGCCTGACAGAGCTTGTGACAGACCGACAGACTTCAGCAAAGCCACACAGAGACTGACAGGGCCTGAAAGAGTCCGAGAAAACTCAACAGAGCCCTGCAAATCCTGACATGGCCTGACAGAGCCTGATCGAACCCCAGAAAGCCCAGTATAGCCTGAGCGAACCTGATAGAGCCCAACAATATCTGACAAAGCCCGAAAGAGGTCGACAAAGCTTGACAGAGACCACCAGGCCTTGACAGAGCACGACAGGGCCTTCCAGAGCCCAACACAGTTCAAGAGGGTTTGCCAAATCCTAACAGACCCTGATGGTGAACGATAGAGCCCGGCAGGACCTGACAGGCTGACAATGTGTGACAGAGACTAAAAGAGCTCAACAAAGCATTACAGAGCCTGATAAGGCCTGATACAGCTTGACAGAGCCTTACAAATCTCGACAGAGCCTGACAGGGCCAGAGCGAGCTTGAAAGAGCCCAACAGAATCTGAAAGAAATTGACAGAGTCCAACTAAGCCTGATAGTGCTCGACAAAGCTTGAGAAGGACCAACAGAGCCAGATAAAGCACAACAGAGCCCGAAATAGCATGACAGGGCCTGAAAGAGCCTGATAAAGCCTGACAGAGCACAACAGGGCCTAACAGAGCCTACCAGAAACTGAGAGAGCCTGCCAGGTTATGACAGAGCCTGACAGACTTCGACTAAGCTTGACAGAGCCCAGCAGTACCTGAGAAAGCATGACACAGCATGACAGAGTCTCACAGGGCCTAACAGCACCTGACAGAACTCGACAGGGCCCAACAAATCCCGACAGCACTTGGCAGTGAACTATAGAGTCCAACCGTGTTACAGGGAATTAACAGTTATCTAATTAAGACTTAAAGAACTAACACTTAAAGACTTAAAGAGCTAACAGCCTTCTCAGGGATGGGTTATGAATATGTATAGGTGTTGTTCCTAAAACTTTCATGAATATGTAACACTTTACTGCATTTAACCAAGCTCACAACTACTTCAAATTTACACACATATTAGGTGAAATGATTCCCCGTGTGTCCGGCACTGTAAATAAGTAAATACATACCTTCCTTACAATCTCAAGGATTGTAAAGTCATTTCCGAACCTCATTTTGGTGAACCAGGCAGGAGGGTGTTCTGGTTGGCTATGTGAATAGGTGAGAACGGCCAGCTTTGGCGTGCCCCAAAGTTGTTTTTTTTTTCGGAAAGATCTCCATTTGCTTTGTTCATTGCAGGAGCAGACAAAAGACCTCCAACAAAAACAACGGATAAAGTATGTTGTAATAAACTTCCATTTAATTGCATTTGGCGGGGAGCCAGTAAGCCGTGGAGAGATGTCTCACGAGTTTCTGCAGTCTCTTTGTGGGCAGCAGCTAGCAATCTTGAGAGCAGATCGAGCAACTCTGAGATTTCTGTGTCTCAATTTCGATGGCCAGGATGGACTTTTGGTAATGACTAATCTTAGCAAGAGTGAAGGGTAATGCAGAAATCTCTCTTTTGCAGCTGCTGGAAAAGGTAAAAGTCAGTGAAAAAGGAATAATTGGTCTACAACTGCGTGGTATTTTTGTAAGTGCCTGACATACCATGCATTCCATTCCAAATCATTAAGTAACTCGTAAATCATAAAACCAACCAGCCGTGTCTCTGTGAACTGTCTGAGTGTGTGCTAATTACAGTAATTACTGTTTATGGTGGTATGCTTTAGCCTGTGATCTGTATAAAGCAGAAGATGAGCTTAAAACACCTTGATTTAAGTCACGTGGCATGAGTTAAATTACAGTGTGCGCGGTGTAAGAAAGTATATGCAGATATGTTTTTCACCCTCCAAAATCAGGGACATAACAAAAAAATGGGAACCTGTTCCATTAGAATACTGAAGTACCATCTTGCTCTCCTTAGGATGCATCCTTACACATTAGAGTAACTTAGTGGGGAATCCTGATAAAAGAAAGTTTGAAACAATATTGTACTCACTTTGAGGCACAGAATGACCTTACAGCCCTTGAGGTAAATAAGGAAGGTATGTATTTATTTACGACGCCGGACACGCAGGGAATCATTTCACCTAATACGTGTGTAAAATTACAGTAGCTGTGAACTTGGTTAAATGCAGTAAAGTGTTACATATTCATTAAAGTTTTAGGAACGCCTATACATATTCATAACCTTTCTACGAGAAGGCGGTTCTTATTACAATTACTTCCGGGAGACCATTTCCATAGTCTCCACCTCCGGCTCCTCCTGGTTGCAGCTGCGCAGTTGTTACCAATCAGGACACATAACCACGGACGTAGTTATATGCGGTGCTTTATTTCAGCGCTGGGAAACCAGGGGTTTGCACCCAAAGCTGGCTTCGAACAGGTGATTCAGACTACACCTTATTATACAAGTTAGTCACATACATATTCATTACAACCCCTGACAACCATTAGCATATTCCACACCTATTCTGACACAAACTTCCTATCTAAAAGATGCTATGTTTACCAGTTATTTTCTAAGGTACCAACTTTAAAAGAATATATCGTAAATCTCTGTCCACCTTAAGAATTAGGCTCGGTTACAGTTACCTGCCTTATAAGAATATACCATAAATCTATGTCAACTTTAAGAATAGAGTTTGGTTACTGAATACAAGAATTCCATGGTTACAAGGTTGGTTGCTATCTTAATGTTAATCCAACTGTAACAGATCCAGCGATATCCAGGGTAGAGCTAGCGAAGGCCCATCCTGACCTGTTCCAAAAGGGAACATGGAAGGAAACATCTTGTAAAGTTGATTCTCCTGTTCCATAAAGGAACATGGAAGGAAACATCTTGTAAAGTTGATTCTGTTACTAACATCTCCCCCCTTTGAAAATGCTTTTCTTTAGACAATGCATTTTCACTTCAATCAACTTCTTCAATTATTGATTTGATTGGTGATTTGGCAAATGTGACAGTTCATAAGCTGGAGGGCTAGCTGGAGGACTGTCAAATATAGGATTAACATAATTCCTACTCAGGACACTGAAAATGCAATTATTCTTAGCATTTGTTTGACTAATCACACGTTTAATACCTACATGTAATAAACAAAGAAGTATAATCACAATTGTAAGTACAACTACACTTTCTAATAGTGAATGTACCCATCCTCCCAAATTTAAACCAAATGAATCCAACAGAGCTCCTATCCAGCTCTGTTCTGCATCCTGCTTTTCCTTTTGCAGCTCCATCTCTGTTTGGGTGAGTTGAGAAATGTCCTTCTCGACCTCCGAAGTTACGTTTGGAATATGGATGCAGCAATGATCCATTCTGTCTTTCAAATATCCACAGACACCATTTTCTTTCAACAACATTATGTCGAGTGCCATTTTATTATGTAAGGTCATTTTGGTCGTAGCCTGTAATTGTATATTAAGTTCCCGAAAACCTTTCTTAGTTATTCTAGCCAATCGATCCATTTGCCCGATCAATTTATCAATCATTTCCCTGTTTCTGTATGCCGCAATTGGTGCAAAGAAAGATTCTAGTGCCCAACCGAATTTAACACTGCTTGATGGTTCATGCCACACATCGTCTTCATCTATTTCTCATTTGTGCCTAACATGTAGAAGTTCTTGCCCATTTTTCAAGGGAGACTTTTTCCAAATAGGACATAGGGTTGGCAGTCCCAAAGTAATTTCCCTTACTGGTCCTGCTATTGGTAAATGTGTTGTCCAGGTCCCATCACTTAAGGCCCAAACCAGATGTCCCACACTACCTATAACGCCTCTACAATCAATTCTATTTCCATCAATACCTATCTTGATTCCTTCCTTTAGATCCAATTGTTTCTGACAAATGCAACCTGCAATTACCGCAACTTTAACGATGGATATTGGTATCTCTTTCATATCTGTCTGGCAAGTTATTACTCGTGAACAATTCCACCATGGTACTGTTGTTCCTCCTGTTACATTGGACCACCGTACACACCATGGAAATGCTTCACTATATTGGTATTGTTGTACAATACTCAATGTCCACATGTTACTCCATGATTCAGTTATATTTTTGTTATCCTGATCTTTGCATTCCCAGTAAGTCTGTTCAACCATTTGGTTTACTACTTTGGTGGTCCATGTGTCATAATAACACCAACCTATATTTTTGAATGGTCTGGTCATTCCTATTTTAACCCATTTCACCTCAGGTAATTTTAAACAATCCTCCTTTGGCCCTGGTGTTTTCCATTTTCCTTGTTCTTTTACCCTTTGTTCTGTTGGGATGACTTCTTTTCTAGTGCGGGATTCACATGCTATTTTACCAGTTCTGTTTATTTCTGGTAAGGTGGTAGATATTATTCCCCACTGTATTGGGTCTTCGGCCGATTTTGGAATTGGAAGGCAAGCAGTGATGCTACTGGTATTCTGAGTCAGTGCGAAATCTCGAATTAATCCTATCATAAGATTCTCTGCCTGATACCACCTGTGGTATCTGGGTACTTTCGTTATTATCTACTGCTCTTCGTGGTCTAATTTGCAATTCCATTTGAATAGTCCCATTTTCCCACTGTTTATCAGAGGCCTTGTGGAATAGAGTGGCACTTCCCTCTCCAGTTTTCAAAAGTACAAACACTCTAACCAAAATCACAATTTGGTAATGCAAACCAGACATTACTGCGATATAATCTTGAGCGAGGTAGGACCCACTATCTGCGATTTCCAGAGTCTTGGGACTCTTTTCACTCGGGTATAGTGTATCCAGGAGTCTACTCCAGCAACTTTGACTGTGGTGAATGTAGTTAGGAGTACTTGATAGGGTCCGTCCCAACGCTCTTTTAAGGGTTCTTCATTCCAAGTTCTTAGATACACCGTGTCTCCAGGCTCTATATCATGTACTGGATTCTCGAGCGCTAGTGGGCGATTCCACACTAGTGCGGATCTGAGTCGATTCAATGTCCTGCCAAGAGACAACACATAATTGTACAAGTCCTGATTTCCTTTCACATGTACCTCTGGGTTTGGGTTTGGTGCTTCATATGGTTTGCCATACAAAATCTCGTATGGACTTACTGACATTCCACTCCTAGGTTTAATCCTAATATGCAACAATGCTATTGGCAAGGCCTGAGGCCATTGAATTTTTGCGTCCTGACAGATCTTGCTAAGTTGCCTTTTTAGGGTTTGATTCATTTTCTCCACTTGTCCACTAGACTGGGGTCTCCATGGGGTATGTAACTCCCACTTAATTCCCAAACATCTGCTGATTTCTTTTACCAATTGTGCAACAAAGTGTGGTCCCCTATCGGAGGATATCCCCAGTGGTACCCCAAATCTAGGGATTATTTCCTTTAGTAACTATTTTACAGTTTCTTTCGCCTGGTTGGTGCGACAAGGGAAAGCTTCCGGCCATCCTGAAAAGGTATCTACCCCAACTAGTATATACCTGAATCCTCGGGTTCTGGGGAGTTCCGCATAGTCTCTTTGCCAATAATCCCCAGGTTGTATGCCTGTCTTTATTTTCCCCATTTCTGTTTTTCTTTTTACTAAAGGATTATTTTTCAAGCAAATTTCACACTTAGCTGTGATAGAATTTGCCATTGTTAACATCTGGACCGAGATAATGTTTTCTTAAATAAGTTACCAATACTTCTGCACCCCAGTGACACTTCTGGTGTTCCGTCTGAAGTATTCCTCTCATAATAGTGGTTGGTACCACAACTTGTCCATTGGTGGTTACATACCACCCAGAATTATTCTTACTGGTTCTTACTAGACTTGCCAATTTTTCATCTTCTGTAGACTATTTAGGTGGTTCTGAAGGTAATAAATCAATTGCTCTTACCTTCTGGGAGATAAGACCCATCATTGTCCTCACTTGCCGTGCTACTGACCGAGTTGTTTGATCAGCAAGCCAATTTCCCTCTATGATTTTCGATGTTCCACTTTGATGAGCTTTACAGTGCATTACAACAACTTGCGATGGTTTTTGAACGGCATTAATCAGATTCAGTATTTCCTCCTGGTACTTAATGTTTGTTCCTTGTGAAGAGAGCAGTCCCCGCTCTTTCCAAAGGGCTCCATGCACATGAACAACTCCAAAAGCATATTTTGAGTCAGTCCATATGTTAACTTTCTTGTTTTCGCTGAGTTCCAATGCCCTAGTTAAGGCGATTAATTCCGCTTTTTGTGCTGAGGTGTTTGGCGGTAAGGGTTTAGCCTCAATTACTGTCTTGGCAGTACTAATCACATATCCTGCATACCGCATTCCGTTCTCCACAAAGCTACTGCCATCAGTAAAGAGTTCCCAGTCAGTTTCTGCCAGCGGAGCGTCTTTCAAATCAGGGCGACTTGCGTGGGTGTATTCGATGACTTCCATGCAATCATGTTCCAGGTCTCCTTCTTCAGTACCTGCATCCAAAAACTCAGCAGGATTCATTAGGTTAGTAGTTTTTAGAACAACATCATCTTGTTCTGTCAGAATTACCTGGTATTTCATCATTCTGCTTGGGGAAAGCCAATGACCCCCCTTTTGTTCCAGTACTGTTGTCACCATATGGGATACAAACACTTCTATCCTTTTTCCCGTAGTTAATTTTCGGACCTCCTGGATCAGTATTACTGTAGCAGCTACCGCCCGTAAGCACGCCGGCCACCCAGTACTTACCGGATCTAGCTGTTTAGAAAAATAGCCAACAGGTCTTTTCCAGGATCCCAGTTGTTGGGTTAATACCCCCAAGGCAAGTCTTTGTCGCTCGTGTACAAACAACTGGAAATCTTTGCTCAAGTCCAGCAGGCCCAAGGTAGGCGCCTGCATCAAAGCCTGTTTTAGCTTTTGGAAGGCTTCACGTTGTGGTTTTCCCCACATGAACGTCTTATTCCCTTGTGCTTCGTATAAAGGTTTGGCAATCAACCCATAGTCCATAATACAAAGTCTGCACCATCCTGTCATTCCTAAAAAGGATCTTAATTCATGTAAGTTTCGTGGTTCTGAAATAGCACAGATAGCATGCACACGGTTTGTACCTAATTTCCGCTGTCCTTGAGAAAGCTCGCATCCTAAATAAATCACAGTCTTGGATGCAATTTGAGCTTTACTTTTCGATACTTTGTACCCATTCATTCCCAATTGGTTCAGTATTTCAATCGTTACCTGGATGCAGAGTTCTCGTGTCTCAGTCGCGATCAAAATGTCGTCTACGTATTGTAGTAACAGGTACCATTGTCGAGGGATCACGATGTGGCCTTTCGTAGTCCATTCCTCGAGTTCTTTGGCCAACTGATTTCCAAAAATAGTTGGGCTATTTTTGAATCCTTGCGGAAGACGTGTCCAGGTTAACTGAGTTTTCCTTCCATTGTATGGATTTTCCCATTCAAAGGCAAATAGCTTTTTGCTTTCCAGGTCGAGGGGTATGCAGAAGAAGGCATCTTTTAAATCAAGTACAGTAAGCCATTTATATTTCTCCTTCACAAATGTTAACAAGGTGTATGGATTTGCAACTACCGGATAAATGTCCTTAGTGATCTGGTTTACAGCCCGCAAATCTTGGACTAATTGGTAATTACCATCGGACTTCTTTACTGGAAAAATTGGAGTATTATATTCTGTTTCACATTCCTCTAGAATTCCATATCTCAAGAATTTTCAATTAGAGGAACTATTCCTAACCTAGCTTCTAATTTCAGTGGGTACTGTCTCAACTGTACAGGCCTGGCATCTTCCTTTAATTCCACTTTTACAAGCTGGGCTGTTTTCAATTTCCCAGGTATGTCAGTCGCCCATACCGTGTGGATCACAGCCTCCTCCACAGCTTGTGGTATTTCCACTACCGGGTTTTCTCTTAATAACAGAATTTGTCCCACCTTAGATTCTGGAATTTTCATTACCAGGTTTCCATTCTCAAATGTTATTACAGCATCCAATTTGGTCAATAAATCCCGTCCTAAAAGGGAAACTGGACAATCTGGAACATATAAGAACTCATGGGTTAATTCCTTTTCTCCAAAACGCAGATCTAAGGGTTGCAGGAATGGCCGTACTTCTTCCTTCCCTGTGGCACCAACAATCGTTGTCGTTTTATGACCTATTGTTCCCTGTAAAGAATTTAGCACAGAATAAGTAGCCCCTGTATCCACTAAAAATCTCACATCCTGGTCCCCCACTTGTATTGTCACAAGGGGTTCCTTATTCTGGGTATCGGTTCTTGTGCTGCCATATAGTCAACTGTTATTATTATATTCCCCCAACACCATAGTTTGTATTGCATTCCCTGCTGCACTTGGTACCTGACTCGTGGAGCCCGGACGGTTCGGGCATTCATTTTTCCAGTGTCCTTCCTCCTTACAATAAGCACATTGATTTATACCAAGCTTTAC
Source organism: Patagioenas fasciata (assembly GCF_037038585.1). NCBI lineage: Eukaryota > Metazoa > Chordata > Aves > Columbiformes > Columbidae > Patagioenas > Patagioenas fasciata. Next base: position 60,023 of record NW_027288693.1, on the reverse strand, counting down.
AACAGGTCTTAAAGGAGTTCCCCGAACATTCCGAAAACCGCGCCCTCGGCCGCCTGTAGTTCCTCTGCCACGGACTTCCATTCCTATTCCCCTGCCTTGTCCTTGGACCAGGGCCAACAAGTCTTGCTGAGAACGCCTCGACTGTTCCTTTTCTCTATTATTATAAACTTTCCAGGCTGTTTCTAACATGACATCCAGATCTCGTAATTGTGCCCCCTCCAGTTTCTGTAATTTCTTCCGAATATCATCCTGAGACTGCCCCAAAAAGATTAAAGCCAACTGAACCCTTGCTTGTTCTGTTTCAATATCTAAATCCATATATCTCTTTGCAGTTTTCTTTAATCTTTCTAAAAAGGCTGAAGGGGATTCATTCTTTTCCTGCCTAACATTATACAATTTTGACCAATTCATTTGTTTTGGCATAGCAGTCTGAACACCGATCAATAACCAGTCCTGATACCTCCGGAGGCTAAGCTGACCACCTCCAGTATTATAATCCCATCTGGGATCCTCCTTTGGAAAATTTTCATCAACATTGCCACCCACTATTCCATTCTGAATATCCTCCCTTGCTTTATCTCTTGCTACCCGTATAACCATATCCTTTTCTGTAGAATCCATTAATGTGTCAAGAATCACTTGTAAATCATCCCAATCAGGATTCTGCATTTTAATTATCATTTTAATTATCCTTGCAACCTTGTCCGGGTTTTCCCGGTAAGGACCGGCTGATTGTTTCCAGATCATTAAATCTCCTGGCGAAAACGGGATTTTTACATAAACCGTCTCTCCCCCCACTCCTACCGCTTGTCTCAGGGGTGCTATTACATTTGGCAGTCCACCCCCCTTTTGGGCTTCCTTTTCTCTGTGCCTAGTCCTGTGGGATATTGGTGTAGTTGTTACTCCTTTTACACCGGTTGCTGCCCCCTCATCCCCACTGGAATTGATATCACTTTCAGTGAGACGCACAGGTGCCGAGGGTTTAAGGGGTTTAGGTGCAGAGGGTTCAGTTTCTGGAGGGGCAACATCAAGACACGGCAAATCTAATTTTAAGGCATTACCGCAGCTGTTTTCTATTGCCAAACACGTCATGTATTTCTTTTCTGCCGTACAACCCATACATTTATCATTAGTACCGCCCCTCCATACTAATATTAACCCACATTCCTTCCTCCAGTCCTGTTTTTGTACAAGATAGAAAAAGAGATCCACGTACTGTACCTCATCCCATTTACCTTCCCTTTGACAAAACCTCATTAATTCATTAATAGTTCCAGGTTCTAAAGTACCCTCCGGCGGCCACCGTATTTCATTAGGCAAGTCATATTCAGGCCAGCAGTGAGTACAATATTCAGTTAACTTCTTTTTACTCATTGATTGTCCAAATCCAGCCTCCTTCCAATGTTTCAACAAACAGTCTAATGGTGACATCTTTGTATCGCTCATATCAACACAAAAGGGTAACACACAGGCGATTAACACAGAAGGATAACACACAGATAACTTTACCAGAACAACAGTAAAGACGGATCAAATCACCAGTTTCAACAGCAAATACAGATCAAATTACCAAGGCTACAGACCAGGTGCTGAACAACATAGATAACCAGACCAGGTGCACGCAAATAACCAGACCAGACCAGGTGCCGAGCCTGTGGCTTAAATAACCAAACCAGATGCCAAACCTGCAGAGGTTTCCCTCTAACGGACGGCTGCCTAGGCAATACCTCAGGAGCTCCCTGCCCAACTGAGCATGGCTTTCGCTGTGTCTGATCGACAGGCTACCAGATGTCTGACCAGCAGGCTACCAGACCAGAACCAGACCAGATGGGTACCCAATAATCCATGTAAAGCAACAGATAAAGCACCTTCTTACCAATCAGAGGTCCATCGTGAGCAGCGGAGAGCTGGTCGCGTCCGATGCACTCCCCAAGAATACCTCGGTGCTAGCTGGAGCAGGATCGAGACACGATCTGTCTCACCAATGCCCGCGAGGTCCCATCTGGGTCACCAAAATGTTAGCAATCAGGACACATAACCACGGACGTAGTTATATGCGGTGCTTTATTTCAGCGCTGGGAAACCAGGGGTTCGCACCCAAAGCTGGCTTCGAACAGGTGATTCAGACTACACCTTATTATACAAGTTAGTCACATACATATTCATTACAACCCCTGACAACCATTAGCATATTCCACACCTATTCTAACACAAACTTCCTATCTAAAAGATGCTATGTTTACCAGTTATTTTCTAAGGTACCAACTTTAAAAGAATATATCGTAAATCTCTGTCCACCTTAAGAATAAGGCTCGGTTACAGTTACCTGCCTTATAAGAATATACCATAAATCTATGTCAACTTTAAGAATAGAGTTTGGTTACTGAATACAAGAATTCCATGGTTACAAGGTTGGTTGCTATCTTAATGTTAATCCAACTGTAACAGATCCAGCGATATCCAGGGTAGAGCTAGTGAAGACCCATCCTGACCTGTTCCATAAGGGAACATGGAAGGAAACATCTTGTAAAGTTGATTCTGTTACTAACACAGTGATTGTGAACCTGGGTCCTCTTCTCTGTACATGGTCACCTTTAATCCAGTGTGATGAGATGGTTAGGTCTCAGACTGCTGAGTTGGTTAAAACTGGCATATCTCCTGTCCTGTGCCCAAGTTTCTGTTATCTAGTTCACCCAGGGATGCACCAAAGAATTATTACCTTTGCAATTATTATTATCTTTATTATCTTTATTATCTTTAAATCTTTAAGTGTTAGTTCTTTAAGTGTTCATTAGTTAATTGTTAAATCCCTGTGTCATTCCCCTGTGGGAAACTACAGCAGGTCTGTGGAATCCTTCACAGAGAGTATGGGAATAGAGATCAGCCTTGAAGATATTAAGGTTTAGCCTTGAGAATGATGGGACTAAAGGAGTATCCAGAGATATTTAGTTGTACCCATGAGAGAGAAGGGATATACCCTGAGAGAGAAGGGATGTACCCGTGAGAGAAAGGGAGTAGAAGAGTAACATGGATGATAGCAAAATTAGCCAATGGGATGTTACTGCTGTACCTTGTAACCAATAGTGAAGAGACACATGAATTGGTAGAAATGTATAAAAATGCACTTGTAGCAAGAAATGGCATCTACTACTTTCATCCTGGAAGAACTTGGTCTATGTCATTTGTCCATCTCAGCCATGACATTCCCCCTGTGGGGGACTACGGTGGGTCCGTGGATTCCCTGACCGAGGGCATGGGAACAGACATTAGCCTTGAAGATATGAAGGCCTACCTGTGAGAAAGATGGGAGTAAAGGAGTATCCAGAGAAGCTAAGGATGTACTCGTGATAGAGAAGGGAGTAGAAGAGTAACATTGATGATAGCAAAAGTAGCCAATGGGATGTTACTGCTGTAACTTGTAACGAATAGTGAAGAGACACATGAATTGGTAAAACTGTATAAAAATGCACTTGTGACAATAAATGGCATCTACTACTTTCATCCTGGAAGAACTTGGTCTGTGTCATTTGTCCGTCTCATCCACGACATCCCCCCTTTTCTAAGAGGTTAGCAAATTCTTTTACTAAGGTGATGATTCTTTATGTTTTTCCAATGCCGAGATCACTTTCTGATGTGCCTTGATATGCGTGATTGCCACCTTCTTAGGAAGTTCAGCTGCCAATATTTCTTCTGCATTTTTGATATGTTTGCCTTGAGAGTTCAAGAGTCCATTTTCCTTCCAAATAGTTCTGTGTGCAAGCACGATCCTGAAAGCATACTTAGAGTCCGTATAAAAGTCCACAGCTAGTTCCAGAGCACAAGTAAGGGCGATTATTACTGCCTTTTGTGCTGAGATACTTTTAGGCAGAGGTCCAGATTCCATTACTTCATGGCTACTAATTATAGCATAACCAGCATGCCTTTCACCGTTCAGGATATTGCTACTTTCATCCATAAAGCAGTTCTCAGTGTTCTCCATAGGATTGTCCTTTAGATCTTGTTGGCTGGAGTATTTTTCTTCATTGTTTTCCAGGCAATTATGATGAACTGGTTTTCCAATGTGACCACTGAGGAAAGAAGTCGGATTGACAATGTTAGTGACCATGATTTAGCCTGATATTTGAGAAATCTTTGTGGGGAAAGCCAATGTCCCCCTTTTCACCTAGAACTGTAGACACTGTATGGGATACTAGCACAGTCATTTTCTGTCCCATGGTATATTTCCGGGCCTCCTGTATGTTCAGTACCACTGCTGTAACTGCCTGTAGGAATCCAGGCCACCCTTTTGCTTTTGCGTCTAATTGTTTGAAGAAATAGGCTGCTGCTCATCGGTATGGGCCAAGATTCTGTGCCAGTATACCAAAGGCTATTCCCTGCTTCTCATGAGAGAATAGAAAAAATGGTTTACTCACATCTGGGAGTCCTAAAGCAGGCGCTGTCATCAAAGCCTTACCAAGTTCTTCAAAGGCTTGTGTAGCTCCTTTATTCCATTGCAGGTGTTCCTGATCTGTGGCTGCTAGTACAAACAATGGCTTGACAAGCAATCCATAATCATAAATCCACAACCGGCACCACCCTGTCATGCCCAAAAAGGGTCCGTCATTCTTTTTCAGTTTGAGGCTTCGGAGTTTGGCATATAGGCTCCTCTCGAGCCTGTCCCAGGGTCCTTTGCCCTGCACTAATTTCATAGTCCAAATAAGTTACTTGTTGCTGCATCATCTGGGCTTTCTTCTGTGATACCCAATATCCTTGGAGCCACAAAAAGTTCAGTAGACTTACAGTTCAGGTTATGCACGTCTTATTTGTTCGGGTAGCGATCAAAATGTTATCCCCATATTGTAGCATCTGTCCTTCATCAGATGGGGCTTCCCAAGATTCAAGATCTTTAGCAAGCTGATTTCCAAATATTGTCAGACTGTTCTTAAATCCTTGTGGCAACAAAATCCATGTGAGCTGGGTTTTACATAAATATTATCTGGCTGACTTCATGGAGAGAGAGTCAAAAAGGTATCTTTTAAATCTAAAACTGTAATCCAAATCAAATTAGAGTTAATACAGTCAGTAAGTTGTATGGGTTTACTACCACCGGGCAGAGGTCCTCTGTTATTCTGTTTATAACCCAATTTGTACGAATTTCTCTATTACCAGCTGTGGAGGGGTTTGGTTATATGGAGATATGTTGTTGAATTAGTCAGGCCCAAAGGAATCTCAAGGCCACTTGGAGAAATTGAGAACAGAATCTTCTGTGAGAAAGAGGGGCGTTTCTTCATTAACAGGGCCTCAGCATGGCGTCAGTCATCGGATCTATCATCGGTGGGGCTCCAGCATGTGGACTGCCTGTGATACTTATTTAACGAATCCATGCTTGGAGCGTGGATGCGTGATTAGAGAATAGTTGCGTATATAAGGAGGTTTGTTTCTGTAATAAATGGCTTTGTGTGATTCACATTGAATTGGAATGCTGAGTCCTTTATTGCTCCAACAACCGACTGAATTAGGGATCAGAGTTCAACAACTTAAATACTTTCCCGGTCTCAAAATTATTAGATAATAATAAAAGCAAATTAACTTAAAGTGCTGTATCAAATCCTATTTTCCAAGTTCTGTGGAACAACATTTAATTGCCACTCATTGATATAAACCCACATTCAAACCACAAGTTGATACAGGGAATTGACAATTAACTAATTAAAACGCAAAGAACTAACCCTTTAACCCACATCACTATTGTCTAGCCTTGCTTAACTCTGTGTAACTTACTGTACAAAAAACAGGACTTCACTGACGCCTTCACTGCATTTAAACAAGCTCACAGCTCCTGGAAATTTACACACGTATTAGGTGAAATGATTCCCTGTGTCTCCAGCGCCGTAAATAAATATGTAAATACATACCTTCCTAACAATTCAAGGGTTTTAAGGTCATTTCCGTGCCTCAGTAGGGTCTGATGGAAGCCAACAAAACGCAACAGAGCCTGAAAAAGCTGAACAAAGCATTACAGAGCACAACAGGGCCTGAGAAAGCTTGACAGCGCCTTACAGATTCCGACAGAACCTGACAAACCCCGACCGGGTCAAACAATTCTTGAAAGAGCCCAGAAGTGCCCAATGGAGCCTGACACAGCTCGACAAAACCCAACATAGCATGAAAAAACCCAACTGAGCCCTACAACTCCTGACAGACCCTGACAGGGATCAAAAAATCCTGACAAAGCTTGGCAGAACCTGGAAAATCCTGGTAGGGCAGAAAGAGCACAAAGGAGCTTGACAGAGCCTGACAGAGGCTGACAGGGCATGACACAGATTGATAGTGCACTACATGTTCCAAAAAAGCCCAACAAACCTGATATGGCCCGACAGACCACAACAGAGCCCGAGAAAGCCCAACAGATCCCGGCAGATCCTGAGAGAACCTGACAGGACCTGATAGAGCATGACAGGGCCCAACAAAGACCAACAGAGGTTGACAGGGCCTGACAGATCCTGACAGAACCTGACAGAGACTGCCAGGAACTGAAAGAGATTGATAGGGCCTGACAGAGCATGTCAGGGCCTAACAGAGCCTACCAGAAACTGAGAGAGCCCGCAAGGGCATGACAGAACCTGACAGACTTCGACAAAGCTTGACAGAGCCCAACAGCACCTGAGAAAGCCTGACAGAGCCCGACACAGTCTCACAGGGCCCAAAAAAAGCCCGACAGAACCCAACAGGGCCTGACAGAGCCCAACAGAACTCGACAGGGCCAGACAAATCCCAACAGCACCTTACAGCAAACTATAGTGTCCAGTAGGGCCTGACAGAGACTGACAAAATGGAACAGAGCCTGAATGAGCTCAACAAAGCATTACAGAGCACGACAGGGCCTGACACAGCTTGACAGAGCCTTACAGATCCCGACAGATCCCCACAGAGACAGACAGAAGCCGACAAAGCCCGATATTGCCCATCACAGCCCGAAAATGCTCTAGAGAGCCCGACTTAGATAGACAGAGCCAGTAACGATCTAAGAGACCTAGGCAAGGCTTGACAAGGCCCTACAGAGCCTGACAGGGCAAGAAACAGATTGACAGTGCCCTATATGCCCCAAAAAAGCACGATAAACCTTGATATGACCCAACAGACCACGATAGAGACCGAAAAAGCCTTATAAAGCCCGACAGAACCTGACAGAGCCTGACAAGGCCTGACAGAGCATGACAGGGCTTTACAGAGCCTGACAAAGCCTGGTAGGGCAGAAAGAGCCCAAAGGAGCTTGACAGAGACCGACAGCACCTCACAGAGCCTGAGACAAACCAACAGATCTCAACAAAACCTCACAGAGACCGACAGGGCCTGAAAGAGCCTGACAAAACCTGACAAAGACTGACAGAGCCCTACAGACCCTGACAGAGCCTGACAAAGTCCAACAGAGCCCGACAAAACTCAACAGAGTCCTACAAATCCTGACATTGCCTGACAGACCCTGATCAAACCCGAGAAAGCCTAGCAGAGCCTGATAGAGCCTGACAAAACCTGACAGAGCCCAAGAGAGCTCCATAAAGCTTGACAGAGCCCACCAGGCCTTGACACAGCATGATAGGGCCTGCCAGAGCCCAACACAGCTCAACAGGGTTCGACAAATCCTCTTAGCACCTGATAGTGAACTATAGAGCCCAGCAAGACATGACAGAGGCTGACAAAGTGCGACACGAACTAGAAGAGCTGAAGAAAGCATTACAGAGTGTGACAGGGCCTGAAACAGCTTGACAGAGCCTTACAGATCGCGACAGAGCCCAACAGGGCTAAACAGAACTTAAAAGAGCCAGACAGAGCCTAGCACATCTTGACAGAACCTTACAGATTGCGACAGAACCTGACAGAGCCCGAGAGAACCCAACAAAGCTTGAAAGAGCCAAAAAGCACCTAGTCATGCTCTGTCAGGCCCTGTCGGGTTCTGTCCGGATCTGTCAGGATCTGTAGGACTCTGTCATACTTTGTCAGGCCCTATCATGTTCTTTCACGATCTGTAGAGCTTTGTTAGGCCCTGTTGTGCTCTGTCAAGCAATGTCAGGATCTGTCAGGATCTGTCGGGTTCTGTTGGGCTTTCTGCAGCGTTGTCAGGCTCTGTTGTGATCTCTCGTGCCATATCAGCCTATGTCGGGCTATTTTGGGGTATATAGGGCACTGTTAATCTGTGTCATACCCTATCAGGCTCTGTCAGGCTTTGTCAAGCTCTGTCCAGGTCTTTTAGGCCATCACGGGCTCTATGTATCTATGTCGTGTTTTTCAGAGCATTTTTGGGCTGTGATTTGTTTTATCAGGCTTTGTCAGCTTCTGTCTAAGTCTGTGAGGCATGTTCAGGCTCTGCCAGGTTTTTTGGGCTCTGTCAGGCCCCATCAAGCGTTGTTGGGCAATGCTGATCTTTGTTGGGCTTTTTTGATCCCTGACGGGCTTTGTCAGTCTCTGTCAGGCTTTGACGACATCTGTCAGGACATGTGGGACTCTGTAAGCCCCTTTTGGGTTAAGTTGGTCTCTGTCACAATCTGTCAGGCTCTGCTTGGCTTTGTCAGGCTCTGTTTGGCTCTGTAGGTCTCTGTCAATCCCTGTCAGGTTTTGTCAGGCTCTTCCAGGCCCTGTCGGTCTCTGTGTGCCTTTGTCAAGAAACGTCGGACTCTGTCAGGCTCTGTCAGGCTCTGTATGTCTCTGTCAAGTTTTTTTGGGCTCTTTCTGCCCTACCAGTCTTTTTCAGGCTCTGTAAAGACCTGTCATGTTCTGTCAGGCCCTGTTGGGTTCTGTCGGTTTTGTCAGGTATTTCAAACCCTGTCCAGCTCTATCAGGCTTTTTCAGGCACTGTCGGGCTTTCCTGCTCTTATTCAGGCTTTGTTGGGCTCTGTTAGTCTTCCTCAAGGTCTATCAAGCTCTGTGAGGACATTTCAAGATTTGTAGGGCTCTGTTGTGTTTTGTCAGGCTCTATTGGGTATTGTCGAGCTCTGTCAGGCTCTATTGGGTGCTGTTGGGTACTTTCAAGCTTTGTTGGGCCCTGTCAGGCTCTATCAGATTCTGTTGGGATTTGTAAAGCTCTGTCAAGCTGTGTCAGGCCCTGTCGTGCTCTGTAATGCTTTGTTGAGCTATTTCAGTCTCTGTCACTCTTTCTCAGCCTGTCAGGTCCTGCTGGACTCTATAGTTCGCTGTCAGGTGTTGTCTGGATTTATAAGGTCCTGTTGACTACTGTCGGTCTCTGTCAGGTCCCGTTGTGCTCTGTCAAGCTTTCTTGGGCCCTGTAAGACTTTTTTAAGCTCTGTCAGGCTTTCTCAGTTTCTGTTTGGCCCTGTAAAGATTTGTCGAAGTCTGTCTGGCTCATTCAGGCTCTATCATGCCCTGGCGGTCACTCTCAGTTTCTGGTAAACTCTTTCATGCCCTGTCAAGCTATTTCAGGCTCTGTCACGCTTTATCTGACTCTATTGGGCCTTGTCGAGTTTGTTGTGCACTGTCAGGCTTCGTTGGACTATGTCAGTTCCTGTCAGGTTCTGTTGGGCTCTTTCAAGCTCTGTCTGGCCCTGTCGGGCTCTGTCTACATCTGTAAGGATCTGTCAAGCTGTGTCAGGACCTATCAGGCTCTGTAGCAATGCTTTGTTGAGTTCTTTAGTCTCTGTCACACTTTTTTAGCCTCTCTCAGGTCCTGACGGGCTCTATCATTCGCTATCAGGCGCTGTTAGGATTTGTCGAACCCTGTTGAGCTGTTTTGGACTCTGTCACGCCCTGGTGGGCTGTGTCTAGCTTTATCAAGCTCTGATGGGCTCTGTCAGGTTTTGTCAGGCCCTGTCAGTCTCTTGCAGGATCTTTCAGTGCTTGGCGGGCTCTGTGGGGTTTGGTCAGGATCTGTCAGGCCCTGTCGGGCTCTGTCAGGTTTTGTCGGGCTCTATCAGTCTCTTGCGGGCTCTGTAAGTCCCTGGAGGGCTCTGTCAGGTTCTGTCAGAATGTGTCAGGCCCTGTCGGGTTCTGTCAGGATCTGTCTAGCTTTTTTGGGCTCTGTCATCCTCTGTCAGGTCCTGTCAGGTTCTGTCAGGATCTCTCAGGATCTGTTGGGATTTCCCAGGATTTTTTGGGCTCTGTAGTGATCTGTCAGGCCTTATCAGGCTTTGTCAGTGTTTTTTGGGACAGGTGGGGCACTGTTAATCTGTGTCATACCCTGTCTGGCTCTGTCAGGCCTTGTCAAGCTCTGTCCAGGTCTTTTAGGCCATGACAGGCTCCGTCTATCTACGTGAGGATCTCTAGGTAATTTTCGAGCTGTGATGGTCTCTATCAGTCTTTGTTGGCTTCTGTCTGACTCTGTGGGTCCTACTCGGGCTCTGTCAGGTTTATTTGGGCTCTATCAGGACGTGTCAAGTGTTGTTGTGCGGTATTAAGGTTTGTTGGGCTTTTTTGATCCCGGTAGGGCCTGACAGAGACTGATAAAGCATGACAGAGTCTGAAAGAGCTCAGCAAAGCATTGCAGAGCATGACAGGGCTTGACACAGCTTGACAGAGCCTTACAGATCTCGACAGAACCTGATAGAACCCTAGCAGGCCCCAAAGAGTAATACTTTGTTGTGCCCTGTCGTGCTCTGTCAGGTCCTGTCAGGCTCTCTCAGGCTTTGTTAGGCCCTGGCATGCTCTGTCAGGCTCTGTCAGGTTCTGTTAGGGTCTATCAGGTTTTGTTTGTTTTTTTCAGTTTCTGTCAAGCGATGTCAGGGTCTATAGGGCTCTGTCAATCCCTCTCAGGTTTTGTCAGGCTCTTTCAGGCCCTGTCGGTCTCTGTGTGACTTTGTCGAGATCTGTCGGTCTCTCTTGGGCTCTGTCAAGCTCTGTCAGGCTCTGTCAAGCTTTTTTGGGCTTTTTTTGCTTGATCAGGCACTTTCAGACTCTGTAGAGCCCTGTCAGGCCTTGTCAGACTCTGTGGGGTTCTGTAGGGCTTTGTCAGGCTCTTTCAATCCCTGTCGGGGTCTGTTAGGCTTTGTTAGGCTTTTTAGCTCTTATTCAGGCTCTGTCAGGCCATGTCAGGATTTCTAGGACTCTGTCGGGATTTGTCAGGCACTGTTAGGTATTCTTGATCTCTGTCAGACTACATTGGGTGGTTTTGGGCTCTTTCAAGCTTTGTTGGGCCCTGTTGGTCTCTGTCAGATTCTGTCGGGATCTGTAATGCTCTGTCAAGATGTGTTAGGTTCAGTGGGGCTCTGTAATGCTTTGTTGAGCTCTTTAATCTCTCTTGCACTTCGTCAGCCTCTGTCAGGTCCTGCCGGGCTCTATCGTTATCTATCAGGTGCTGTCAGGATTTGTCAAACCCTGTTGAGCTTTGTTGGGCTCTGGCAGGCCCTGTCTTTGTCTGTCAGGTCCTGGAGGGCTCTGTCAAGCTTTGTCGAGTTCTGTTGGACTCTGTCGGTTTCTGTCAGGATCTGTCAGGTCCTGTCATGCTCTTTCCTGGTCTGTTATGCTTTATCTGTCTCTGTTGGTTCTTTTGACCTCTGTCGGGCACTGTAGGGCTTAGTTGGGATCTGTCAATTCCTGTCAGGCTCTGTTTGGCTCTTTCAAGTTCCGTTTCGTGTTTATTTGGGCTCTGTGTGGCTCTTGCACACTCTGTAAGTTTCTGGTAGGCTATGTCAGGGTCTGTCGGGGTCTGTCAGGATCTGTCAGGCCCTATAAGCTCTGTTGGTCTTTGTTGGGCCCTGTCATGCTCTCTCAGGCCCTGTCGAGTTCTTTCAGAATTTGTTGGGATCTTTTGGGTTTTCTCTGGCTTTGTTGGGCTCTGTCATTATCTGTCAGGCTACATCAGGCTTTGTTGGGCTTTTTTGATCCATGTTGGGCTTTGTCGGTCTCTGTCGGGCTTTGAAGGCTTCTGTCAGGACCTGTGAGGCTCTGTAAGCCCCTTTGGGGCTCTGTCGGTCTCTGTTGCTATCTGTCAGGCTCTGTTGGGCTTTGTCAGGCTCTGTTGGGCTTTGTCAGGCTCTTTCGGGCTCTGCTGGGCTCTGTAAATCCCCATCAGATTTTTTCGGGCTTTTACAGGCCCTTTCAGTCTCTGAGTGGCTTTGTCAAGATCTGTCCATCTCTCACCACAAAATGATCTTGGAATCCCGAGGAATGGGATGGAAATATTTGGAGTGAATCCTCAGTCTCCAATATTGAGTTTTAATTTGATCCTGACTTAAATGGCAGGGAGGTGGTGGGAGCACAGCCCCCCATACAAATGATGTGGCAGCGGGAACAAGCAGATGAGGAGGGGCAGATCACGTGTACTCACTCTCCGAGAAGCAGAAGAGTGGGGAAGGAATACTGGCACGGATTTTGCCAGCTTGGGAGAGTGGAGATGCGTCTATCCATTTATTAGCAGATGAAAAAGTTTTATTAAGCCCTATAGCCAATGATGATCTGATACGAGGATATGCTCAACTGCAAAATGTCAGAGGTCCTGACGGGCAAGATATTATTGCACCTACGCTATGTCAGTGTTTGTGTGCTGCAGTTTTAACAGCATATGTTGAACCTGTTGAATGTGTGTTGTCCTGTGGAAACTGGTGCACAATGGAGGATGGTATTAATTTAGTGTGGTGGATGGGGGTGGCATCTGCATTGATTATGGGATCCGATCTGGACAGGGTAGCAGTGACAAGAAGTATTAAAATGCAACTTCTTAGAGGACCGCCTGCCTCACTAATACCCGTGATTCTGCCAACAGTGACAAATGCTACGGGCAATGCAGGCACTCTAGTAAATGCCTTGAGGGGAATTGGGGCTGTAATTTCAGGACCCTCTGTTTGGGTGGTGAATAAAGGAAAGCCAGCAAAACTGAAAGGAGTTACAGCACGGGTGAGGCGGACACAAATATGGAATGATTTTGTACAAGCTGGTATCCCATGATTAGAAATAGGTGGGATCACACCATCAGAAATGTTTTGCCGCTTGCAAAAGTTAATGTTTATGCAAAAAAATCAACCAGCCCTAGTCCCACTGCCAACACTGCACCCACCCCCCACCCCGCCTGTCACCTCAATGCAAGACCAGTTTGCCTTTACCTGGCAACAAAAGCAATACACTTGCCGAGTGTTGTCTCAGAGATACAAATACAGTCCCTCCGTTTGCCATCAAATCATAGTAGCTAATATAGCATTATGGTTGGGTACCATTACTGATTGCCATTATATTGATGATCTGTTGATTATGGCAGTGTCACAACAAGAAACTGAAGCAGCTGCTGAATTTTTGAAGGTGTATTTACAGGACCAAGGCTGGGCAATTAATCTGACTAAAACACAGGACCCTAGTGCTACTGTACTATTTTTAGAAATAGTTTGGCATAGGCAGCTTCGAGAAATACCAGATAAGGTATATCACACAGTCCAGCAGTTTTCTGTACCAGCTGCAGTAAAACAATTACATGCCTTTTTAGGATTTTTAGGGCATTGGAGAACTTTTATCCCTAAATCATCTGTGGAGGAGGATTCCCCTTGTGAAGGATTAATAGAAGAGCACAATAAAGTTGATTCACTTGAGCCGCAAAACAGTAAGGAAGCAGATAATATGACCTCTGCTGAACTTCATGCTCAAGCTCTAAGTATGCATATAGCTTGTGGACATGGATCAGCTTATGCTGCACAGGCATGGGACATTGCTCATAATCAACCCGCTTTGCTATTATATACTTGTAAAACATGCTCACATCATTGTGCCACTTGTACAAAGTTAATTTAAGGGCATTATATAGGCCATGGGGAAAGATAAAACGTGGTCAATGGGCCTTGAATACCTGTCAGGTCGATTATATCAGCCCCCTACTCCCCTCTAGGGGGTGGCAATATGTATACACTTCTGTGGACACAGTGTCAGGGCTAACTACAGAGAAAATGGAATTATTCACATCAATGGATTGTGAAGTGGGACTGCAACCTATTGATCTAGATGCAAAAATTTATATAATTCCAGAGAATACTGTATGGTTTTGCACGTTGACTTCTCTTCTTATGTTACATCCTCTGCTAATATCAGATTCTCGAGTTCTTGTATTTCAGGTATCTTCAGTGAACACGTGTTTTATCTAGAGGAGACAGCATTGGAACAATGTTCTTGGTGTCACAGACCCAATATCAAAGTGAAGTCCAATCTGAAAACGTGCAGGCCACGACTTTTCAGTCTGCATGGGCAATTACCCCACACCAGGTTGTTAAACCCAGGTTGTTAAACTAAAGGAGCTGGAGCAACAGCATATGTATTACTGGAAGGTGACAACACTCCTATTGATTAACTTAGATTTATCCTGGTAAACTTAGATCTGTTCAGCCTCTACTGTAGCCTAATCATTTACCTTTAATATTTAGGAGAAATTAACGGTTGCAGATCTCTTAACAATGTGTTTCACTAGCATGACAACCCTTGTAGCTGTATTACAGAATTGTGCCATGCTAAGGGATTTTAACATTAATGTTTCTTCTTGTGGTTTCCTCTAAGTAGGTAGTGGCTGCAAATGCTGCTTATTTTGAAGGCATGTGGTGCTTCAACATAATGATGAACTAGTCAACATGGAAGAAGACATCTCACATCTTTGGGATTAATGCAGCAAGTGAAACAATCTACTGATAATGCCTGGCTGAATGACTAATTCCTTGACAAAGTGAATGGGACACCTAATTTAAAACATTATTGTAGAAATATGTTTTTTTCTTTTTCTATATGTGTTTATTGTATGCCCCTGTAAATTGCTCTGTGCTACACCTCACAAACCCAAATGAACAACTCTGGCTTTGCTGGTCCTAGCAGAAGCTGTCCCCTGAGCAAGGGGGTGGAATGTATGGAAATTGTGCAAGAATGGCAAGGAGGCTAGGCGGTAGGTTGAGGGAGGTGATTCTCCCCCTCTGCTCTTGTGAGACTCCACCTGGAGTTCAGCATTCAGCTCTGGGACCCCCAACATAAGAGGGACATAGACCTCTTGGAGCAAGTCCAGAGGAGGTCCACGAAGATGATCAGAGGGCTGGAGCACCTCTCCTATGAAGAAAGACTGAGAGAGTTGAGGTTGTTCAGCCTGGAGAAGAGAAGGCTCCGGGGAGACCTTATAGCAGCTTTCCAGTACCTAAAGGGGGCCTACAAGAAAGCTAGAGAGGGACTTTCTACAAGGGCATGTAGTGATAGGAAAAAGGGGTAATGGCTTTAAACTGAAAGAGGGTAGATTTAGATTAACTATAAGGAAGAAATTCTTCACCATGAGAGCGATGAGGCACTGGAACAGGTTGTCCAGAGAAGTTCCAGATGCCCCATCCCTGGAAGTGTTCAAGGGCAGGTTGTCTGGGGCTTTGAGCATCCTGATCTAGTGGAAGGTGTTCTTGCCCATGGCAGGGTGGTTGGAACTAGATGATCTTTAAGGTCCCTTCCAAACCATACAGTGGGAACAGCAGGATGTGAGGTTCCAACCACTTGGATGATAAAGGAAGATAAATACTAACATGACCATCGAGATGGTCAAAGAAGAAATAATACTAACATGATTAAATCACAGCAATTAGTCAAAATATAAAGGACCTTGGTAAGGTTATACAGAAGTATGTTTTTCATTATTATAAGGAGTGATAGTCCAGGCTCATGAGAATGGTATCTTGGGCCGGAACACCGGCCCCAAGGATGTGTGATGTGTAAATGTTGTCAGGCTGTCCTGGAAGGTGGCTGCTCCAGTTTACAAAAGGAGCAGAAGAGATTCTGATGCTCTTGAAGGAACCTCTAATTCACACCCAGAGACTGTGCAAAACAGGAATTAGAGGTGTCCTGCCTCCAGCCAGGTGGAGGAAAGGGATAACAGAGTTTATTGGACTGTACAAATACTATGGCCTGGTACAACACAACCCCAGGAGTACAAAGCTTTAGTGGACACTGGTGCTCAGTGCACAATAATTCCTTCTAATTATAAAGGAACGCAATCCATCAATATTGTTGGAGTGACTGGGGGATCCCGGGAGCTGACTGTTGTAGAGGCTGAAATGAGCCTAACTGGAAAAAACTGGCAAAAGCATCCCATTGTGACTGGTCCAGATGCTCCGTGCATCCTTGGTATAGACTACCTCAGGAGAGGGTATTTTAAGGACCCAAAAGGGTATAGGTGGGCATTTGGTATAGCAGCTGTGGACACTGAGAAAATTGAACAGCTGTCTGATTTGCCTGGTCTTTCAGATGACCCTTCTGTTGTAGGACTGCTGAGGGTTGACGATCAGCAGGTGCCAATTGCTACCACAACGGTGCATCGCCGACAATATCGCACCAATCGAGACTCTTTGACTCCTATCCAGTAGCTGATCCGTCAATTGGAAAGCCAGGGTGTGATCAGTAAGACTCGCTCACCTTTTAACAGCCCAATCTGGCCAGTGCGTAAGTCTAGTGACGAGTGGAGACTAACTGTAGACTGTCGTGACCTGAATGAAGTTACACCACCACTGAGTGCTGCTGTGCCTGACATGCTAGAACTGCAATTTGAACTGGAGTCAAAGGCAGCCAAGTGGTATGCTACAATTGACATTGCTAATGCATTTTTCTCTATTCCTGTAGCAGCAGAGTGCAGGCCGCAGTTTGCTTTCACTTGGAGGGGCATCCAGTATACATGGAATCGCTTGCACCAGGGGTGGAAACACAGTCCTACCATCTGCCATGGACTGATCCAGACCACGCTGGAGCAAGGTGAAGCTCCAGAACACTTGCAATATATTGATGACATCATCGTATGGGGCGACACAGCGAAAGAAGTCTTCGAGAAAGGTGAGAGAATAATTCATATTCTTTTGGATGCTGGTTTTGCCATAAAACGGAGCAAGGTCAAGGGACCTGCACGAGAGATCCAGTTTTTAGGAATAAAATGGCAAGATGGCCGTCGTCAGATCCCAATGGATGTGATCAACAAAATTGCAGCAATGTCTCCACTTACTAATAAAAAGGAGACACAGACTTTCTTGGGCGTTGTAGGTTTTTGGAGAATGCATATTCCTGACTACAGCCACATTGTGAGCCCTCTCTATCGAGTGACTTGTAAAAAGAACCAATTTGAGTGGGGCCCTGAACAACGACAAGCCTTTGAACAAATTAAGTGTGAGATAACTCATGCGGTGGCCCTTGGACCACTCCGAACTGGACTAGATGTTAAAAATGTGCTCTACACCGCAGCCGGAGATACTGGACTTACCTGGAGCCTCTGGCAGAAAGCACCGGGAGAAACCCGAGGTCGACCCTTAGGTTTTTGGAGTCGAGGATACAAAGGATCTGAGGCCAACTATACTCCAACTGAAAAGGAGATACTAGCAGCATCTGAAGGAGTTTGAGCTGCTTCAGAAGTGATCGGCACTGAAGCACAGCTCCTCCTGGCACCTCGACTGCCGGTGCTGAGCTGGATGTTCAAAGGGACGGTTCCCTCTCCACATCATGCAACCGAAGTTACATGGAGTAAATGGATTGCACTGATCACGCAACGAGCTCGAATTGGAAGTCCCAACCGTCCAGGTATATTAGAAGTGATTACAGACTGGCCAGAAAGCAAAGACTTTGGGATGTCTCCAGATGAGGATGAAGTAAAACGTGCTGAAGAAGCACCACCATATAATGCGCTTTCAGAGACTGATAAGCAGTATGCACTGTTCACAGATGGATCCTGTCGTCTTGTAGGAAAACATCGAAGGTGGAAAGCTGCTGTGTGGAGTCCCACACGACAAGTTACAGAAGCCACTGAAGGACAAGGTGAATCCAGTCAGTTTGCAGAAGTGAAAGCCATCCAGCTGGCTTTGGACATTGCTGAACGAGAGAAGTGGCCAATACTTTATCTCTATACTGACTCATGGATGGTAGCAAATGCCTTGTGGGGGTGGCTACAGCAATGGAAGAAAAGCAACTGGCAGCGCAGAGGTAAACCCATTTGGGCTGCCACACTGTGGCAAGACATTGCTGCTCGGCTAGAGAGGCTGCCTGTGAAAGTTCGTCATGTAGATGCTCATGTGCCTAAAAGTCGAGCCACCGAGGAACATCTAAACAACCAACAAGCGGATCAAGCTGCTAAGATTAATGTAGCTGAGGTGGACTTGGACTGGCAACATAAAGGTGAACTTTTCCTAGCTCGATGGGCCCATGATGCTTCAGGGCATCAAGGTAGAGATGCAACATACAAATGGGCTCGTGATCGAGGGGTGGATTTAACTATGGACACTATTTCACAGGTTATTCATGAATGTGAAACTTGCGCCGAAATCAAACAAGCAAAACGGTTAAAACCTGTATGGTATGGGGGGCGATGGTTAAAGTATAAGTATGGAGAAGCTTGGCAGATTGATTATATTACACTTCCACAAACACGTCAAGGTAAGCGTTATGTACTTACAATGGTGGAAGCAACCACTGGATGGTTGGAAACATATGCCGTACCTCATGCTACAGCCCAAAATACTATCTTGGGCCTTGAGAAGCAAGTCCTTTGGCGGCACGGTACGCCAGAAAGAATTGAATCAGACAATGGTACTCATTTCAAAAACAGTACTATAGACAATTGGGCCAAAGAACATGGTATTGAGTGGGTATATCATATTCCATATCATGCACCAGCCTCTGGGAAAATTGAAAGGTACAATGGTTTGTTAAAAACTACACTAAAGGCACTTGGTGGTGGAACCTTTAAAAACTGGGATTCACATTTAGCAAAAGCCACTTGGTTGGTCAACACTAGGGGATCAACCAATCGAGCCGGGCCTGCCCAATCAGAAATTCTACGGACTGTAGAAGGAGATAAAGTCCCTGTAGTACACATGAAAAATATCTTAGGAAAGGCAGTCTGGGTTACTCCTGCCTCAGGCAAAGGCAAACCTATTCGTGGGATTGTTTTTGCCCAGGGACCTGGCAGCACCTGGTGGGTGATGCTTAAGGATGGAGAAGTTCGGTGTGTACCTCAAGGGGATTTGATTTTAGGTGAAAATATGCAATGCTGAACTGTATGATGTGAATTGCCGCACTAACAATGTTTAATAAGTGTCTTACAGATCAAGACAATGGTGATGAAACTAGAGCTAGCTTCTTCGAGTGGCGCCCGACACCTTCTTCGAAGTGGTGTCCTTAACCCACAGTGTTCATGAGATGCACTTGTACCATTTTTCCTGCCCTGGGAGACTGTTGTGACAAAATGAACTTAATGAACTTTTCAAAGGATGGTCCACTGATTAATTACTCCTGTGTATATATGTACATATGTATATATATATATAGTAGTAGTGATTAATTAGATTGTATTGATAGATTGTATTGATAAGTATTCAGTGAATGTCATATTATAAGGGGTGGAATGTCCTGGTTTTGTTAAAAACAAGTTTCTCTTTTAGTGAATTTGCCTGTCAGCTAAAGCCTTCATGTTAGCTGCATTTTCCTGGAGAACCCAACACATGTTTTGGTTAAACCTAGCAATGGAATGCAAACTTATTGATAAGCACAGATGGACATCTCACGAGAGGGGCAACAAGAAACTGATGACCGAGAGACTGACCAACGGTGTATAACATTCCATTCACGTGAATACTTCATATAAAAGTGGGAGATCACGAGGATCTCATCCTTATGCCCTTTTTCCCTTTTTTCCTCATGGCTGACATTAGGAGAGGACCTTGCTGGTCGTCCCTGCGAACTGAGGCCTGGTGACAGACTGAATCCAGCTCCGGTTGGCTACAGAGTCTAATCCAGGACTTTGGGTGCTGGCTCTGCAGTTGCTGAGACTTACAAGATTGGTTTTGTATATTTTGTATTATTTTCTCTATTCTTATTAGTAGCATTAGTAAAACATCTTTAACTTTTCCAACTCTCTTCTCTCTGTCCTTCTTTCCCTACCGATCGCCTGTCCTGAGTGGGAAGGGGGGAGAGGGAGGGGCAAAAGGGGGAAGTGGGGGGGAGAGGAGGTTAACAATACATCTGCCAGGGTTTGATTGTCACCCCGCAATCTTAACCCTCGACACAGGCCTGGGCTGTGAATGAGTGGGAATGTGACTGAACACAGTCACAACATGAGTGTGGCGTGTTTGGAATAACAATTATTGAAAAAACATCCTGTCTAACGTCTTAGTCCAGGTCCCTATCTGTAAATCTATAAATTGAGAATGGTTAATAAAAAGAGCCTCAGCTTGACTCAGCTTAGCTCTGCCTTGCTCTTTGTTCCCTGCTGAACATGACCTCTGCCTGTGTGTGCACGTCTTTATCTGCGTCCACGTGTGCGTCGTTCTTCATCGCCACACATACCATTCTATGATGAGTCTATTATTATATCAAGTCAATTAACATGCAGCACACTGAACTTACTGAACAACTGTGCTGCTTCCTTCTTGCTGCTGGTGAGATGCAAAGAATGTGAGCAGTCTGAAGAAAACAGGTTTACATCTTTCTGTGCAAACCATACCAGGTTGGGTACTCTGGAGGATGGAGGGCCAAGTAGTTCTTCTGTCTCTTCATTTCATCCTAGACACCAGAATGGCTGCTGAGAGATGAGACAACAAATACGCAGCATATTACATATATTATGATGGCTATAACTGACTGTGATCACACTTGATTTCCTGTGGCATTAAATGGCATCTACTACTTTCATCCTGGAAGAACTTGGTCTATGTTGTTTGTCCGTCTCAACCACGACATACGGTGACCCCGACCTGATCCTGTATGAAGAAGGATCTCGCATGAAGAAGAGACAGCGGTGAAGCTGTGGTAGCCGAAGACAAGCTGTGGAGACGGAGCCCGGTACAGCTGATAGAGCAGCAGGGGGGAGCTGCCGAAGATCCGGATCCTTGAAAAGACACCACGCCAAGAGTTGGTGAGCTACCGGGAACAGGGGGGTGGAACTTATCTAAAGAAGAGGGTATTATATTATCTACATGGAAGTTGCTTCTGAAGAAGCAGGGTATTAGCCCTCTGGAATTGACTTTACGAAGGAAGGACTGTGTTACTATGGGGCAAAGCACTAGTGAAAGATGCAAAGAAACAACTGAACTGTTAACAACATGGCACTTGTTGCTAGAGACTTTGAGAGGATTAAAAGAGCAATGGGAACATGCAGAGACAGGGGAGGGGGGTGGCTTCCCTGGACTAGATTTGAAAAAAAAAAAAAAAGAAAAAGGCCAAACCCCCCTGTTACTAATGATTCTCCAGCACTGTTCAAGTCCACGTTATCTGATGACATGGATGAAGATGAGGGTTTGCAGCATATTCTTGAAAAGTTAAAAGGAGTATGTGTACGAGTTGCCCCAAGATCAGATAAAAACCATGAAAGACTCAAAGCAAAATTAGACCTATGCAACGTAACAGCAATAGATCATTTCAGACAGAACGATGGGGATTCATTGAAAGGGGCAGGTACCCCCCAACTCTTGGAAGAGACACTAATTGGCATACCGCAACTACAGGCACAATAAGTTTCTGAAATCCTGAGGCAGTCAAGAGACCTCACATATCAAGCTATGATAAAGGTGCCTGAAACTGACAAAGCAGCCAAATCATTTGCAACTATTAATCAGGGTCCCAACGAGAATTACATGCAATTTATTGACCGTCTTCAAGAGGTCATCAATAAGCAGGTTCAAAACTTAGAAGCTAAGGAAGAAATGGTGTTGTAATTAGCAGTAGAGGATGCTAATGTTTGCTATCAACATGTTATCTGCGAGTTTTACAGTACATATTATGTGTTTCTGTGTATTGCCTCTCTGAAAATCAAGCAGCTTGTCAGGAACGTGAGTTTTACTGGTTGTTGTCAGAATTGTTTCTTTGTGGTATAAGTGTGCCGTAAAACCTTCTCCCCACTTTTCCCACTTGCGCTGCAAGCAGCCCTGTGCTTTCCCCCCCTCCCTCCCTCTTCTCATGGTTTTTACTTAGGAGATGGGGTTGGAAACGACTGTTTTCAGTCGTGTTGTTAAGAAATCTGTATTGGGAGGTGTTTTAAAACATAGGAAAGCACTTGAAATATGAGGAACGAAAATCTTGTGAAATATTGTAATTAATGGTGGCTGCTGTGTAAGTTTAATGATTGGGAAAAGTGTCCGGAGAATAGAACCTTGAAGTATAACACTTCGTTGTTTCTAAAGCGAGAAGAGCAGGAGAAAAATAAAACTCTACAAAGATCATTGAATCATTTCAGTTTTACAGGCAGGGCGGTTTGAACTTCAACAAACTGAGAGAGAGTTAACTGATAACACACAGGTCACAGTAAACTTGCTGAAGTCTGCAAGATGCTTTCTTCATTAACCTTCTTTGTGGGTATCTGTTTAAGCATGTTGCAGTTTTAGTAGCTCTTTGTTGTGTGGTGCAGTGATTTCACAGACTGTTAAATCATGAGAATCCATGGACTCAAAATGTGCATTTTGTGATAATACAGAAGATCATGAGTAATTTAGTTCTTTACTGCGTGAATGTGATGGTAAAATTTTGTGTGTAGTAGCTGTTATTTCTCTTTCTAGCATGCTAGCTTTATTCCGGCATTCAGACTTGCACAACTCTGTGATGGGCTGTGTTTCATCACTATGTACTAAATTTGGCTCTTGTGTGTCCACACCAAGTAAAGAACCCTGGTTTTGGGATAACAGTTGTAGCACCCCAGATGAGACGCTATTAAAAGCCTTGCCCGATCCAGCTTGCTGCAGTGGCGGGGGGGGCCGGTGCCGATGGGGCTCCAGCGCGCACTGACCTGTTTTGTCAGGGAGACCCAGCGGCACCGCTACCTGGCTGAGCAGTAAGCAGTTCAAAGGTGCAATGCTAAAATCGAGATATTGTCTTCAGTAAGTATAACTGTGATCCATCTGCATATTTGAACTTGGTATTTGGTTTTCATATCTGAACTCAGTATTTTAGTTTGCGTATATATATGTTTGGTACCAAAAGAATTTTGTTTGGGGAGATAACTACAAAATGGGAATCGGTTCCACTGCTAAAATTCCACCTTGTTCCCCCTTAGGAAATATTCTGAAAAAATAAAACTTGAAATGATACTGTACTAAAATGTGGCTTAAATGTGGAATTCAGGGTTTCAGTGCTGTATTGCAATTAATGTTGTTTTGCAGAACTTTGGAAAAAATTTGGTGAAGTATGGTACTGTAAGTTAATTTGCCATTTTTGAGACCAGAAAAGAATTTAAATTGTTACATTCTGATTCACATAGAAAAGAAAAGAAAAGAAAAGAAAAGAAAAGAAAAGAAAAGAAAAGAGAAGAGAAGAGAAGAGAAGAGAAGAGAAGAAAAGAAAAGAAAAGAAAAGAAAAGAAAAGAAAAGAAAAGAGAAAATAACTAAATGCTATGATGGATGTGGCCTTGGTATTGTATGAGGTTGTATTTAAAAGTTGCTAGAATATGAACTAATTTGGATCTAGAGAAATGGAATAATGGATTGATGTTTAATATGCTGGTTTTTGACATCTGTAAATTTCAAAAGGTAAATGGGGCTGAGGAATGTAACTATTACTGAGCTACTTGGAATTGCGTATAAAGTGCATTATGGTTGGAATGAAATGGGAAAACAAAAAAGCAAAATATCCCAGGCCTGTGTCGAGTTGCGAGATAAACTCAGCTCATTGTAACTGAGGAGTTTTCCAGAGCCTCCCACTTCGTACCAGCGAATACGCCAGCTGCGTGGCCTTGGCTACATCTGAACTGTAGCAAGAAGAGAAAGAAGAAAAAAAGAAAAAAAAAAGGAAAAAACCCGTTTTCCCACTGCTAAGCGGAGAAAGGGGGGCTTTACTCCCCCCGCTCTGTTTTTTTTCTCTGGAGTATTGTCATCCATCCTTGTTGTGGCACTGTGTTGCTTCTCGGCTTTGAATCAGGGGTTGTTGGTGATGTTTCTTTTTGCTTCTATCTTGTCTCCTAGGTTTTGGCACATCTGGGGAGAGAGCTCATCCTTTTACCTCCTTGCTGAAGTCAGTCTTTTCACACTGGTCAGCTTTGGGGAGGTCAGAATGCTCAGTGCTTCTCTGGGTCAGAGTGGTACTGATTTGAGTGCAGACAGGTTGGTTTGATGTGGAGTTCGAACTGATTTGTTTTCATGCTAGACTGGAGATCCTGCCATCCCAGATGGGGGCGAGAGGTTTTATTCCGTCCCCCAGTAATGTTACTGCTAGAGAACTGTAATACTGCATGAAGGAGTCTGAGGGTTGAAATTTAAAGGCATTGCCAGTGGGTCCATAGTTCTAATGAAGCTGGGAAATTAAACCAAATTTTTTTTTTAATAGACTTATTTTGTGGTAACTGGTTGTAAGAGACTTCTTAGTAAATTCACCGTGTTAGTTTTTGAGGTCATGGGAGAGAATGAAAGAAAGGCCGTTTTGTGAGACCAATAGAATGCCAAATTTGGAACAAAGTTTTAATACATGAATTCTTGTAGTTGCCAGAAAGCCCTATACCTCTCTTGGATCAAGACTTGTTAAGTAAATTGTAAGCTCAAATAATGTTTTCTGAGAATCCTGTTCAGTTGCATGTCTTACAAGAAGCTGCTTGGATGGTGCAGATCTGCTTGCTGCAAGTGAGAAATCTCCAAGGAAATTTCAAATGCTGTATTTCCACTGATATTAACAGCCAATGTTTTGATAAAGCAAATACTACACTGATAGATCTGAAACAGGACTTCGATCCGGTAGAGGGAAAACAATATCCAATAAATATGACAGCTAAAATGGAGTTGGAAACTTTGAGGACTAAATTTATGACAACCTTGCAGGTTGACTGCATTCGATTGGACTTGCAGATTTGTCTGTTTATAGCTACAACATAGAAAAAACCTGTGGTTGTTGTGGGACAGTATGATGAGATTGCTAACAGACTGATATACTGATTGTTACTCTGATCAAGAAATGCAGGGAATGAATTTAAGTCTCAATAGACCATAATCCTTTTGTCATACATGTACCAGTTGTGAAATTTAATTTTGATGTTTTTATTTGCAATCTATGTCCTTGCAAATTGCACTAGCTGATTTTCTTAACAGCACAGCTTTTGGCATGCATAAATGTAAAATGTAAATTGCTGCAGAACCTGCAAGTCTCTAACATCAGGTCACAGACCATACTTGTATCTGGTCTGATCCTACATACTTGCACAGTTTTTGTTGATGGTTCTGGGAAGTCTCATAAAGCTGTAGTGGTCTGGCATGAAGATAACAATTGGCATCATTCTGTAAAAATTATTGAAGGTTCAACCCAATTAGCAGAACTTGGCACAGCTTTACATTACTTAGAGCTTTTTAAGGAGGAACCTCTAAATTTGATTTGTGATTTTGAGTACATAGTCAAGGTCCAGTGCACATATCTGATTCTTAACTGGTTTTTTGTTTTTGTTTTTTCTCTTTTTTTTAAACAAAAAGGGGGGAGAAGTAGGGAAAACACCACAAAACCAATTGTCAAAAGTATTGTATGTGATGAATCACTTATATCTAAGTGGTGCAGCCCAAATTTACCCTGTGATGAAACACTTTGCATGTGTGACCCAAAAAACATGCTAAATCAGAAAGAACCTACATTAGTGTGGCAGAATGCAAACCCCCCTTTCTTCCCCTCCCTCCTTCATCATGGAAGGAGTAGGCACATCTCCCTCTCTCTCTGAGGCTAACAGCTTCTTTTGTTTGGCCCCAGAGCACCCTGGCCAGGGCCATTAGGAGAAGGGATTGCCAAGGCGCCAGTGAGCCGCTGGGCACCTGTGACCAGTGTGGGGGATGTTTGGAGGCTTCAGGGGCACCCCACACACGGTGTGGGGGTGCAGAGAAGCTTCTAGAATGCCTACAGTCAGGTCTGATCAGCCAGTATAAAAACGGGACTCTCTCGTCGAGACGCGGCCCATTGTCACCGGTCTCTCGGAGCGCGAGCTGAAGATGCTGCCGCCGAGAGCCCCCCCTCCCCAGGATGGAGACTCCGCTTGCCTTGCAGCCACGTGTGTGAGTAAAACTTCTCGCAAGATTGCGAGTATGTTTATCCTTTCCGTGCATAACTTGTTACTTGGGAGAAGAGACTGACACCCACCTTGCTACAACCTCCTTTCAGGCAGTTGTAGACAGCAATAAGGTCTCCCCTCAGCCTCCTTTACTCAACAGCCCCAGTTCCCTCAGCTGCTCCTCATAAGACTTGCTCTCTAGACCACTCACCAGCTTCATTGAACCCTTTTCTGAACTACCTCCAGTACCTCAATGTCTTCCTTGTAGTGAGGGGCCCAAAACTGAATACAGTATTCAAGGTGCAGCCTCACCAGTGCCGAGTACAGGGGACAATCACTTCTCCAGTCCGGCTGGCCACACTGTTCCTGATACAAACCAGGATGCTGTTGGTCTTTTTGGCCACCTGGGCACACCGCTGGCTCATGTTCAGTCAACTGTGGATCAACAAAGAATCACAAAATAGCTGGGGTCAACACCCTCAGGTCCCTTTCTGCCGTTCAGCTTTCCAGCCACTCTTCCTGTAGTGTTGCATGGGGCTGTTGTGACCCAAATGCAGGACCCAGCACTTGGCCTTGTTAAACCTCATACAATTCGCCTCAGCCCATCAATACAGCTGGTCCAGATCCCTCTGTAGAGCCTTCCTACCCTCAAGCAGATCAACACTCCCACCCAATTTGGTGTCATCTGCAAACTTACTAAGGGTGCACTCAATGCCCTTGTCCAGATCATTGATAAAGAGATTCAACAGAACTGGCCCCAATACTGAGCCCTGGGGAACACCACTCGTGAGTGGCTGTCAACTGGATTTGGCTCTGTTCACCACAACTCTTTGGGCCCAGCCCTCCAGACAGTTCTTTACTCAGAAAGAGTACGCCCATCCAAGCCATGAACTGGCAGTTTCTCAAGGAGAATGCTGTTGGAAACAGTGTCAAAGGCTTTACTAAAGTCTAGGTACAGAACATCCACAGCCTTTCCCTCATCCACTAAGCAGATCACCTGGTCAAAAAAGAAGATCGGGTTGATCAAGCAAGATCTGCCTTTCATAAACCTGTTTTGACTGGGCCTGATCATATGGTTCTCTTGTAAGTGCCGTGTGATGTTACTCAAGATCATCTGCTCCATGACCTCGCCCAGCACCGAGGTTAGACTGACAGGTCTGTAGTTCCCTGGATTGTCCTTCCGGCCCTTCTTGTAGATGGGTGTCACATTTGTCAACTTCCAGTCAACTGGGACCTCCCCGGTTAGCCAGGACTTCAGATAAATAATTGAAAGTGGCACGATGAGCATTTCTGCCAACTCCCTCAGTACCCTTGGATGGATTCCATCTGGCCCCATAGACTTGAGTGTGTCTAAGTGGTGTAGCAGGTTGCTAACCATTTCCCCTTGGATCCAAGGGAGCTTCATTCTTCTCCCGCTTACTGTCTTCTGGCTCAGGGTGCTTTGCACCTGGACCACAACTGGTTGTACTATTAAAGACCGAGGCAAAGAAGGCATTAAGTACCTCAGCCTTTCCCTCATCCTCTGTCACTATGTTTCCCGATGCGTCCACTACAGGGCGCAGATTCTCTTTAGCCCTCCTTTTGTTGCCAATGTATTTATAGAAACATTTTTTGTTCCCTTTTACAGCAGAAGCCAGGCCCAGCTCTAGTTGGGCTTTGGCCCTTCTAATGTTCCCCCTGCATAAATTCACAGCGTCCTTGTTACCTGTCCCTTCTTCCGAAGGTCAGAAATTCTCCTTTTATTCCTGAGTTCTAGATGAAGCTCTCTGTTCAGCAGGGCTGGTCTTCATCCCCATCGGCTCATCTTTCAGCACATGGGGACAGCCTGCTCTCATGCCTTTAAGACTTCCTACTTGAAGAGCTACCAGCTTTCCTGGACTCCTTTACCTTTAAGAACAACCCCCCAAGGGGCTCCTAAACAGGTCAAAGTCTGCCCTTCAGAACTCCAGGGTAGTAGTTCTGCTGATCCCCCTCCTTACTTCTCCAAGAATAGAAAACTCAATCATTTCATGGTGACTATGCCCAAGATGACCTCTGACCATCACATCACCCACAAATCCTTCTCTGTTTGCAAACAGGTGGGGTGCCTTCCCCAGTTGGCTCACTGACCAGCTGTATCAGGAATTTGGACACTCCAGGAGTCTCCTAGACTGTTTCTTCTCTGCTGTGTATTTCCATCAGACATCTGGTAAGTTGAAGTCCCCAGTGAGAACAAGGGGTAGTGATCACGAGACTTCCCCCAGCTGCCTGCAGAATATTTTGTCTGCTTCTTAATCCTGGTTCGGTGGTCTGTAAGAGACTCCCACCAGGATATCTGCCTTGTTGGTCTTCCCCCTGATTCTTACCCATAAATGCTCAACCCTATTGTCACCATCATTAAGCTCTAGACAATCAAAACACTCCCTAACATACATGGCTACCCCACCTCCTCTCCTTCCTTGCCTATCCCTTCTGAAGAGTTTATAGCCATCCAATGTAGCACTACAACTGTGGGAGTCATCCCACCATGTTTCTGTGATGGCAACTACATTGTAGTTTTTCTGCCGCATGATGACTTCCAGCTCCTCCTGTTTGTTGCCCATGCTGTGTGCATTCATATAGATGCAGTTCAGCTAGGCTACTGATCCCACCAACTTTTTGCACTGAGAAGCCCTAATTCCTTTTTGATCCTTCTCAGGCTCTTCTGTGGTTTCTAACATCAATAACCCTTGTGCCTTTGCTACCACATGGCCCTCCATCCCCTGCCTCCAATGAGAGGGCAGACAAAAGGGCCTTGCTAGCACCCCATCCCTCACACTTTGGTATGGTACCCTTGGGTTTGTCTCTGTTGTGCCCAGTTTTCTCCTTTTCCCCTGTTACGATCCATTTGGTGATGGACTTGTGATGGTTCGTTTACCTTGATCTCGAAGCACAAAATTGAGGTAACCAAAATGCCAAGGGGTTATAATTGAATCAAACAGTGTTACTTTATTATTTTGCCCGTAAAGTAGCATGCAATAGAGAGAGAGTAGAGAAAAAGGGAAAGAAAAAAAGAAAAAAAAGGGAAAAAGAGGATTTTAATTACCACCACCGAGTCCCAAAGGTGTCCCTCTGGTCTTCGGTCCCGTAGAGTCCTGCCGGTCCTGCGTCGTGATCCGGGATCCTCTGGTGGGAAGATCTTAACCATGTCCAGTCGGGAGTCATCTTTTATGCTTCTTCACCCCCCCTCATTCCCATTGTTTGAGGCCAATCTCCACCTTTGTTTCACAATCCAGGCTTAATTGCGCAGGCCCAAAAAGTCCCCGCTTTGCTTGCCAGGACCCATCTGCGCCTGCGTTGCCTCGCATTCAGGGTGACCTCAGGATCCTTGGCGAGCTTCTGGGCATGCTCTTCTTCGTTGTCCTTAGTAACAGGGAGGCGGTGGGGGGCAAGTTTGGCTGAAGCAGCAGGTGAAAATCCATCTTCTGGACAACGGCTATTGTCCCCGGGTCGGAGAGACCTGTATAACACAGTTCCTTTTAGGAGGTGGGGACAAGCTTGGCTGAGGCAGCAGGTGAAGTCCACACAGCAGCTATTGTTACCAGTAGCCCCCGAGTTGGAGAGACCTGTGCAACACAATTATTCTCCTCGGGCCTCTCTCCAAGTCATTGTCCATCTGTTCTTGATGGTGATGTTCAGACAAATCTTCAGATCGACTCTTACACCACCCCGTGACTGAACATTGTTATCAGGAGCTCGTGGCAGCAACATGATCCTCAAAGAGAGACAGAAAGTATAGAGGAAGAAAAAGGAAAGGAAAAGTGGTTTATATGCACGCAATCCGCTTTGTATGAATGGTTTTATGGATGTCTCCATTGGAGGGCACACTAAACAAATTGTGTGCATTAAGTATAGATGTCAAATGTGTCAAACGCTTTAGCATTTTGCAATTCAAAACATACAATACCGCAGAGAGAACAAAACCTATCAAAACTAATACCAAGAGAACAACAATGGGGTGACACAACTTGTTCAGGATGCCTGTAGCAGTAGGTGACCACCTGAAAAGTATGTCCCACCACTTATATTCTGTGTCTTTTTCTACTCTTCTCAACACACTGTGAATTTCTTCAGCATTGTGGTGAACAGTTATCAAGGTTTTCTGTCCATTTACTCAAACTTCTTCAAAGATCTTGATCAAGTCTTGGTGTTGCAACAATTGCTTTACCAATGTGAGATTCATCCTGATAGATGTAGGCAGTAATTCATAAATCAGTGTGTAATTAGATTGCATAAGTTGATGAGATATGACTGGTGTTAAATAAGAAAAATCACATCCAGTAATTTTAACAAAATTACAAACACAAAAATTTGAATTATTTCTAATATTTACCATCACTCTATCTACTAATATAGAGTTACAAGTAGTCCTCAAGCACACACAACCTTTGCCAATATACACTAATACTTTGAGAGGCGGAGGAACACGCAGGTCGACTCAATATGAGTGATAAAGCATAGTTTGATTTATTAGCCCAAATAGCATATACTTATACAGTTCACGATAATTATGCATACCTGTGACCTACTAATTGGCTTAAGCTCTAACAGTCACATTTGCATGGTCCTCCTACTTGCAGCTGCTAGCTATGCTTATTCTACATTCTTGTGCTGTTGAAAGCTGTTTGTGAAACTCTGCGAAGGTCTCAGTGACCTTGCTGATTTTACTGAAACAGTCAGCGGTTCTCACTGCGGCCTAGTCTTGCTACTTATGCTAAGACCTTCAGAATAGGCTCTGCTCGCACAACTGCTTCGTAGACCCACATCCCCCATTTCCAAGCCATTCTCCAACATTTCCCCCTTTTTCTTTTTGTACAAGCAGAGCCTGATTCACTATTTGCTCAAACATTCTTTTAAAGCAAGAGAGAGCACAGCTTAAACACAATAACCCTATAGCTACTATAACTAAGATAAGCAACACACTTTGTAAAAAGCTCTTAAACCACCCTTCTAACCCTAGCCAGTTTGTTAACCCCTCCAAGCCGAAAAGCCCTATATCTTCTTGAATCTTCTGGGTGTAGTCCATAAGCTGTTGAATTTCCTTATGGATTGACTTCGATTTATCTTCCAGGTCTGTGAGCATTTATAACACTGAATTAGGATCCATGGTTTACATCTGAAACAGTCCTCACAACTTATCTCCCTCCTGTCCATCTGCATCCATTGAATCTTTGTTGTCTTTATTTAGTCATGGCTTGACCCACTTCGCGGGAATCCACTTCGATCCTTGGCCTGTAATGACACAAACATAACGTTTCCCCAGGTTATCAATTGATGTGACCTTTTCCATTGACTAGTGATTTGACCATAACTAATGTAGGTTCTTTCTGATTTAGCATGGTTTTGGGTCATACTTGCAAAGTATTTCATCACATACAATGATTTTGACAATTGGTTTTGTGGTGTTTCCCGTACTTCCCCCCACCTTTTTAAAAAAAAAAAAAAACAAGAAACAAACAAACAAAAGTTCAGAATCAGATACGTGCGTTGGACCTTGACTATGTACTCAAAATCACAAATCAAATTTAGAGGTTCCTCCTTAAAAAGCTCTAAGTAATTTAAAGCTGTACTAAGTTCTGCTAATTGGGTTGAACCTTCAATAGTTTTTACAGAATGATGCCAATCGTTATCTTCACACCAAACTACTACAGCTTTATGAGACTTTCCTGAACCATAAACAAAAACTGTGCAAGTATGTAGGATCAGACCAGATACAAGTATGGTCTGTGACCTGATGTTAGAGACTTGCAGGTTCTGCAGCAATTTACATTTATGCATGCTAAAAGTTGTGCTGTTAAGAAAACCAGCTAGTGCAATTTACAAAGACATAGATTACAAATGAAAAAAAAATCAGAATTAAATTTCACAACTGGTACATATATGACAAAAGGATCATGGCCTATTAAGACTTAAATTCATTCCCTACATTTTCTTGATCAGAGTGACAATTGGTATACAACAGTCGGTATATCAATCTGCTAGCAATCTCATCATACTGTCCCACAATAGACACAGGTTATTTCGTAGACAAATCTGCAAATCTAACTGAATGCAGTCAGCCTGTAAGGTTGTCATAAATTTATTCTTCAAAGTTTCTAACTCCATTTTGTCTGTCATATTTATTGGATATTGATGTCCCTTACTGGATCGAAGTTCTGTTTCAGAAGTGTAGTATTTGCTTTATCGAAACATTGGCTGCTAATACTAGTGGAAATACAGCATTCGAAATTTCCTTGTAGATTTCTCACTTGCACAAGCAGATCTGCACCATCCAAGCAGCTTCTTGTAGGACATGCAACTAAACAGAATTCTCAGAAAACGTTATTTGAGCTTACAATTTGCTTAACAAATCTTAACCCAAGAGAGGTATAGGAATGTGACAAAATCTAGACTCTACTCACACAACTGCTCCGTAGACCCACGTCCCCCATTTCCAAACCATTCTCCAACATAATACCATTTCTCGATTGTCAGGACGAACCTCAAAATGACAAACATTCTGCTCAGAGTCCAGACAAATGTCTTGAGAACTAATTGTATTACTTTCACAGATGAATCCTTGCTGTTCCCGCACAATACAAGATTCTAAATTGACAGTTTGCCATTTTTCATCCACTTTTCAGGCCCATACTCTGTGCTCGAAAGGATAGAGTACAGCTCTGTTGTGGTTCAATCCTAATGCAATGATAGCGTAAATTACGTATATTGAAGTATTGTGTATGGTTAACACAAAGGTCGTGGCAGTGTTTGTGATGGGGTTATAAGTGAAGTTTACCAAAGTCCACCAGGACTGCAGTTCTTTCTCAAATTCATTGGCACTGTCCCAAACAATTTTCCGAATTTCAGTAGGGAAAGCACCTTCTTCACCTTCTCTTATGATCAAGGTGTGATTGCATCCACAGTTGTGCCTGAATACAACTGATTGCCAAAGAAAGGTTATTTTGGACCACACCAAGTGCATCTATTATCAATTCATGGTCTTTTACATTTACTTTTTCCCATTTTGGTAACACTTTTTATAACAGTCACTGGTTAGTTCCCAAAGCCAATAGGGAAGACCTCAAGGGCAGTTGCAATTTTGCCAAATCACTAGTTGTAGTAGTCAATTTATTCATTAATATCTCTGAATCAATACCAGTTAGAACTTCCAATCCTGTCACCAACACACCAGTTAGGTCTCTCGGTGTTCTATTAGGAATTTGTTTCCTCAGTCAGGTTGTTCACCCTTTGAAAGAGGTCCTTAAGAAAGGAGAGTAGGCTGGCTGAATCTCAGAAACCTTATTTTGCATTAACACCTCAACACGCTTAAGAGACCATTCTGGATTGAACAACATTTGTTATTGGCCTATATTTTTGATCACATATGGTCCAATTTCAAAAATTTTCGGATCGGGTACAGCTATTGGTTGGGTGGTAGGTGTCACGACCTCTATCCTGAGTTCCCTCCAATGTTTGGTATTATTTTTACCACACATTACTTTATGAGTATATTGTATTGCAGTCAAGTTTTGTTGGAACGATAAAGGACTCAGCACTCCGATGTGAATCACGCAAAGCCGTTTATTACAGAAACAAGCCTCCTTATATATGCAACTATTTTCTGATCACGCATCCACGCTCCAATCATGCATTCGCTAATTGGATATTGTCTATGTTCACGAGCTGGAATCTCACTGCTGATAGGTCCATTGATTTACATCTTGTTGAGTCCCTGTTATTGTAGAAATGCCTCACTCCCACAGCAGGTCCTGTTTTCAGCTTTTCGAAGTGGCCTTGAGATTCCTTTGGGTCTGACTAATTCAACAATAAATCTCCATCTAACAGAAACCCCTCCACAAAGTTTAGCCAACAATTTTGGCTTTGTTTTTCACATGATAGAGTAGAGCCATGTAGTCCAATTCTATAGCTGTTTACTGGTTCAGTGAGGGATTCAGTAATCAGTCTACATTGCATGGAGAAGTTGACACCCTGGACCACCATAAAAGAGCGTGAAGCTTTATTTTTGTCATTGTGTGAAAACGCTGTCTTTGTTGTGATAGGTGACTATTGCAACAAATGTCACTGGAGGTTTGGCGACAGCATTTATTTTAAATTTGAATTTTAGGCCTAGTAGTTCTGATCGGTTGGCGTGATTGTTTCGCCAATTACACACCACCCGGATGGTCCTTGTTAAAGTGAAGTTGCACCAACAATCAGTTTCTGCATCCTTGCAGGATTTAGTAATCTCCACATTGTTGGTACTTGGGTCCAAGGTGGTATAGTTGCCGATGTACTTTTGGCGACAACACGAGATGAGAGAATTTTGTTTATTACATTTCCACTCTGCAGTGGCACAGAGTTTCGCTGAGATGTTAGGGTGAATTTTGGTTGTCGAATTTAGATCTAAAAGGTTTCCAGTAACTGTAATTGAAGAGGCTTTCTCATGGTTAGATCCTTCCACCTTTCTGCATCCTATTTTAATTTTTTCTCCATTTGTACCATTCAGGACTCTAACCCAATCCTTCCTATCCCACTTCCATTCATATGGGCAATACACTTTATCATCAGGTATTACTATAGTAGCTAAACTTGGAAAGTGGTCTTCAGGATACAGTCCTAGAGAACTAGTGTATATAACAGTAGCTTTGGACCAAGGCCATTTAGTGTATTTTTGGTTATGGGTAGGTGAGAAGATGCAGAAAAGTATTAGTAGTCTAATTATACTATTGGTCATTTTGACAAATTAAGCCTTCAGATTTGATTCTTGAATGATTCGTGATATTCTCTGTGTCCCTCGGAGTTCTCCTGCAAAAGGAAAACAAACAGGGCTTGCCTCCTCGAGGCAAAAATAATTAAAATTATGGAATTATCCAGTGGGTATTTATCTGGTGTTCCTTACCCGGGGCATGAGAGGCTACCCATGCATTTGCATTTAAAGGGGTTTTCAATGCTAGTGATACGCTTTCCACAGTAGGGAGTTCCACCAGGACTCGTTGTCCTGGGAAATGGGCTGGATCTTTGGAATCATTCGGTCCCTTTAAAGAGGGAATCAAGGAAGGGGCTTTTGGGCAGAAAGCAGTGATTTTGGGGCATCCATTTACCCCCCACCTGTCATTTACGCTTGTGATAACTTGCCACAGACGAGTATCCCAGTTACCCTCATGAGGTTTCAAAAGCCGTTTCAAGAGGCTGTCAGTTCTTTCTACAGTTCCATTAGCTGGTGGGTAATATGGGGTGTGAAAAGTCCATTTAATCCCTTCACTTTGTGCCCAATCTTGTACAACTTTGGCGATGAAATGGGAACCGTTGTCAGACTGTATTTCTTGTGACTTTGGAAAAGTTCCAAACCATTCTCACAATGCTTTCACAGTGTTTTCACCTGTAGCTTTGCCAAAAGCTTCAGCTTGGACTAATCCTGATGTTATTTCCACCCCCACCAGTACAAAATGTTTACCTCCTGATTTCTTAAAGGGGCCAATATAATACACCTGCCAGGCATCCCAGAAACCTTTACCCTCCCTTAAATGTAGAGGGTTATCTTCTAAAGGGTGCCTTTCAAGCTGTCTCCAACATTGTTCACAGACCGATATGCAGGTTTTACACATTTCTTTGGTGACGGGCCAACCTCGGGCCAGAGCTTCACCATACAAGTCCTTAGCTCTGGTGTGTTTGCATTTTACATGTAACCATTCTAACAAGCATTCCCAGTCTTCTGAAATTTGGTCCTTTTGTACAGGGGCCAGTCTTGGTAATTCATCAGCTTGGTTATTCCATTCTCCTGCAGATCCCCCATCTACCTGATGAGAAGCTACCCAGTCCACAGCAAAGTTTCCCTTTCTAGCAATAAAGATTTCTTGCCATTTTTCTTTTTGCCACACTGGAATCCTATTAATTTCCCATCCGTTCTGTTCCCAGAAAGGAAGCCACTTGGTACACCCCTTAAACACAGCATAAGAGTCAGTATAAATGTGGACAGGAGAAGTAGTTTATGCTTCATGTTGGAAAACACTCCATACTGCAATTAATTCACCTACTTGTGCACTACCCTCTCCCTCTGTTATAATGTGTTCATCGGAAGAGGTATGGAGTGCTACTGCCCTGTATTTCCACACCTTTCCTTCTCTTTTAGCAGAAGCATCAGTAAACCAAGCACTAGCTGACCAATCATGCGAAAAGGGAGGTGCGACTTGGATTACTGAGGCAGGTTTATCTTGGTCATCGTCCAAGCTCTCCATTTCTTGTATAGCCAGATTTTTTAAAGCTCCTTCAGATACCGAGAAAATGTTACAATAGTGTTCAATCTGAGCATACCACTTTCATACTGAGGCCTTCTGGGCCACCCTGTCGGGGGGAGGGGTCCCAGAAGTGACTTCTTTTATGACTTTAAATGGGCCTCTTAATACGATTGGCTGCTGTCATGCAATCTTCTCTACTTCTACCAGAGCCAGACTAACAACAAACAAACCTTTCTCCCAAGCAGTGTCTCTCTTTTTGGCATCCCTAAAACCACCGGAGAAAAATCCCACAGGTCGGGTTGGACCTTCAGGACCTCTCTGCCATATATGAACTGATAAGCCTGATAAAGCAAACCCCCATTCAACCTGAAAAGGGTCTGTAGGGTGAATAGGACCAAGGACTTGATGAGCTGTTGCTTCAAAAATTAGTAATCACATAGCTTCTTCCTGAGAAGCTGTCCATTCCCATTTGACCTCCTTTCTTAGAAAATCATAAAGAGGTCTAGCAATGATGGAAAAATTTGAGATGTGTTTCCTCCGAAAGATCAACAGCCCTAAAACATGCTGCAAACCCTTTTTTGACTCAGGCATTTTGATCTGAACTAAGGAAGCAAGGGTGTCCGGCGGGATGCAGGTCATCCTTCCTTTCCACCAGATTCCCAGAAATTTTACTTCTTGTGAGGGCTTTTGGACCTTTTCAGGGGGAATTTGCAAACCCAGATTTTCTAAATGTGAAATTATATCCTGTTGGGTTGCCCCCACTTTCATTATTTCATTTCCTCCTACAAGAATATCATCAATGTACTGATAAACAGTTATGCCTTTGGGTTTGGGTATTTTTTCTAGCTCTTGGGCTAAAGCATGATGAGCTAATGTGGGAGAATGTTTGTACCCCTGGGGAAGTTGGGTGAAAGTGTATTGTTTTCTTTCCCAGGTGAACGCAAAATAATCTCTGTCTTCTGGTCACAATGGTATCATAAAAAACATGTCTTTAACATCTGTTGTTGCCATGATTGGATGAGCTTTTTCTTGTATCATGGTTATTAGTTCAGCCAGATCGGAGACTGCGGCGATTAAAGGATCGGTGTTGGCATTCAGCCGCTGAAAATCTATTGTAAGTCGCCACGTCCCATTGGGTTTTCTAACTGGCCACACTGGAGAGTTAAAAGGAGAATGGGTATTTATTACCACTCCTTGTTCTTGCATTTCTTGTATAACCAGTTTGATACCTTCTTTGGCACCCAGGGGAAGGGGGTATTGCTTAACGTTTGTGACCTGGCTATATGGGCGTGCAGGTGCAGTTTGCAGTAGTCTGACATGTAGCTGCAGCATTCCGAAAGTCCACAACAATCCTTCTGAATCTTCCCACTGTCTGCCTTTGAGGGTATCCATACCTAGCAAACTGTTTGGAATGTCTCCAATCACCATCTCAATAATGACTGTGCTCTCATTCCCCAGCAATAACAATTTTACTCAAACAACTTTCATAACTTCTGTCGACCCTAAAGCGTTAAGGACGCAAAAACGTCACCTCAAGGGAGAAACTCCACACCTTCCAGCATCTACTTCGCTTAGAGCAGAAATCTGTGCACTGGTGTCAATCAAAAAGGTTACAGGTGCACGCTTAGGACCCACTATAGCCGTGATCAATAAATCTCCCCCTCTAGTATGTGTGAGCTGTCAGATATAAATCCATCCTCCATTCCTCCGCTCACTACTAGGGAATGGAGGTTCTAGTTTTCCTGTTTCTGGGAGAGACTTTCATCCTCGGTGGGGGAGGGAGCTGAAGGTATAACAGGTAGGACTTCTTTCACGGTCTGTGAATGTTCTTTTGGATTTTGCCACCTTGATACTAGTTTACTAAGTTTATCAAGGGGTAAGCCCTCCATTATATCTCTGGGAACTCCCTTTTTAATTCCCAAAAATCACCATTGTTGTCAGTTCTTTGGTTGTTCTCCCTTTCCTGTTTTAATGTACGGATGCTCCTTTCTTGGGGCACCGATAGCAGCAGCAGTACTGGTAGAGAGGGGCAGATTCTTGACTTCAGTATGACGGATTCCTCTCAACGGTTCTTCTAGGATTTTTACTGGGCCATATTTCCCACTATAATCTATCAGTTCTTGTGCTACTTCCCCTCATGTCCACACCTTTTGAGTATTTGGTTGGTTGGGGGAAGTCGGGGCAGGGGTGAAGGGGGAATCTATGCTAGTATTAGCTCCATCTCTCTGGTTCCCATTTCTGTTACCCTGGCTTCTAATCACACCTTCCAACCTTTCTACTGGGCTCATTAATGTGATTGTCATTTGAAGGTTAATCCCAGTAGATTTAAGTGACTCTGGAAGTCCCCTTATCAAGGGAGTCATCAGTCATCATGTCTGGATTCACTGGCAACATCATTGGGAATTCACATTTGGGAATTAATTTCTTTTTATGTATCATTTGTAAGCAGGCTGATTTGTGTACACTTTCTAACAATTGATCAGGTGTGCCAGTGATTGCCAAGGGCTTTCCCCCGTCTAAAGGGTTTAGCCCTCCAGCCCAATAAGCAGCTTGATGGGTTAGGGACCATGGGGCATGTCACCACTTGTTAAGAAAACTCCGTGCCCCCAGTAACCATTAGCTTCTTGTTCACTTAACTGAATTTGGTCTCCCCCAGTTAGGGATACATGCCACATGTATTCAGTTTCAGATTATTTAGGAAGGTGGCTGTACTCTTTCTTTAGTTTGGCCAGCTCAGTGGCAGTGTAAGGTGTTTGCTTAGTTGTAATGTGAGGGTCAGCATCCCCCTCATTTGCATGAAAATATTCTGTTTTCACTAAGGGACTCACGTGTGGATATTCGTCATAACGTTTTCCCATCTCCTCCAATTCTTTCTGAGGGTAAATTTGATTTATTTGTTGGATACTTTTCTCCTCTAACTCCTGCTGCCTCAGCACTCCTGTGTTTTTTAAACATTCTTCCTTTAGAGTAGCTTTTAATGAGTGGTTTTCTTTCCTCTCTTTTTCTAAATGTTGAAAACAATTTTCTACTTGTTGTCCTAAACTGGAGGTTGTTTTTTGCAAAACCTGCACTAGATTTTCAAGGGATTCTATAATTTTGCTTTCATTACTACATCACCTGAGGCGATCTTCAATCGCTGCTACTAGGCTAGCTCCTAGGACAGCACAGACTACAGCTTTATCTTTATTTGATCTAAACTTAGACTTAGTCTGTAAAGAAATCACTCGGTCTACTACACTCTGTAAATCAGCCCAATTACCACGAGCCCAGTCTTCTCCAGGTACGGAGGGTCGAGTCCTATACTTTGCTAAAAGTGTGTAGAACGAGTCTTGATCTTTCACTAACCAAAAATCTTGATTATCAGCTTTTTCGATCATTCTTATTATGAAGGGGCGGAACCTACTTCAGGAAGGCACAACTTAGTTACAAAAACCGCAGCAACTGGTGTGTCACCCTTCTCTTACCCAAGTGGTTGAAGGGGCCAAAAAATCTGCTATGGGAAGGTTCAACTTAGTTACACAAGATTGACCCTTCACTCTCCCTAGCAGACAATTCTCATCAACATGAGAGCAACACCCCTTTTGCACTTTGAGATCTTTTGGTTTGATTCCAAGAGACAGAGCCCTCTACACTACCTGCACTCCTCTATTTCCCAGAATCCTATCCGTGATGCCAATTTAATGGCACGGTCCATTCGGTGATGGACTCGTGATGGTTCGTTTACTTTGATCTCGAAGCGCAAAATTAAGGCAATCAAAATGCCAAGGGGTTATAATTGAATCAAACAGTGTTACTTTATCATTTTGCCTGTAAAGCAGCACGCAATAGAGTAGAGAAAAAGGGAAAGAAAAAAAAGGGAAAAGAGGATTTTAATTACCACCAATGACTCCCAAAGGCGTCCCTCTGGTCTCCGGTCCCGTAGAATCCTGCCAGTCCTGTGTTGTGATCCGGGATCCTCTGGTGGGAAGATCTTAACAATGTCCAGTCGGGAGTCATCTTTTATGCTTCTTCACCGCCCCTCATTCCCATTGTTTGAGGTCAATCTCCACCTTTGTTTCACAATCCAGGCTTAACTGCACAGGCCCAAAAAGTCCCTGCTTTACTTGCCAGGACCCATCTGTGCCTGCGTCACCTTGCGTTCAGGGGTCTCTTTCTGGTCCATTGGGTGACCTCAGGACCCTTGGCGAGCTTCTGGGCATGCTCTTCTTCATTGTCCTTAGTAACAGGGAGGAGGTGGGGGGCAAGTTTGGCTGAAGCAGCAGGTGAAAATCCATCTTCTGGACAGCAGCTATTGTCCCCGGGTTGGAGAGACCCGTATAACACAATTCCTTTTAGGAGATGGGGGCAAGTTTGGTTGAGGCAGCAGGTGAAGTCCACACAGCAGCTATTGTTACCGATAGCCCCTGGGTCAGAGACACCTGTGCAACACAATTATTGGCTCTGGAGCAATTCCCCTTGGCTTTTTTAGGGGTTCCTTGCCTGTGTAGAGACAGCGACTGCAGTCAGTCCAACCTGTTTGAGTTATACAGATTATGTTTATGTGTATGATGTGCATGACTGTTATTCTAGTGGTGGCTATTTATGTATTGTCACCGTTTACTGCAGGGTGACAATAAACCATGGCAGATGCTCTCTGTTACCCCACCACCACCACCCTCCCCACTAAGGAAAGGGAAGAGGAGGAAAAGGGAGAGACTTGCCAGTTGGAAAAAGTTAAAAATGCTTTACTAATGCTACTAATAAACAGATAAAATGATACAAAATATACAAAACCAATCTTGAATTTCCCGGGGCAGTATAGCATTGCCCGCAGCGGAGCCAGCACGGCTCCAGCAGCTGCAGGGCAGGCACCTGGAAGTCCTGGGCTAGACTCCGCAGCAAACCGGAACTGGATTCAGGGATGCAGGGTCTGGAACCAGGCCTCGGATCGCAGGCACGACAGGCAGGGTGCTCCTCAGATGCCAACCATGGTCAAAGAAGAGCGAGACCCTTGTGATCTCTCATTTTTATAGGGTGTATGACGTGTATGGGATGGAATACTCGGTCAGTTTTAGTCATCTGTTCTGTTTGCCCCTCCTTGCAAATATGACCCTTTCACTTATGGAATGTGCAAAATTTATCAGTAACCTTGGCTACCATAGCAATAAGTCTAAACCTGGGACTCTTCTGCATACCATTGCTACTGTTATCAGCTCCAGAGTGGACATTGTCTGAAAAAACATGCAGCTAAATTCAGAAAAGTGCAGTTACTTAGAAAAACTTAGTTGAAAGGAAAATACACTAAAAGAGAAACTGGTCTTGTTTTTAACAAAACCAGGGCATGTATATAAAGTCAGTTGACCTTATAACTGAGATTTAAGTGTAAATAATTCAATAAAACCTTGTCTACAGAAGAATCTTGCTGAGAAGTAAATGCTGCTTGTGACCTGAATAAGGCAACCAACATATATTTTCTTCCTCTTGGCTACAAACCTAATAACTTGAACAATATGCTTAGGCTTCCTCAATTCAGAAAGACCCAGGATTTCCTTGTTCAAGATTCTGGCATCAGTTCTTTCCTATTTCATGGGTTTTTAACTGTTACAAGTGATCTTTTATCAATAACACATGATGTTGAAGTATCCACAAAAGGTCTCATCCCTTTTGTGTTAAAAATGGTAAACAAACATAGCATATCATCTGCATTTTAAATACAAGGCTGAGACTCTACATAAATCTAATGTCACTCTGTTTCCAAACGGCTGTAAATCCTCTCGATGTGACTTTCAGAGGCGGCCATGGAAAAAATTTAGACCCTCGCTATCCCTTGGCATGCACCAGACCAGTAATGTAGTTGCAAG
Organism: Patagioenas fasciata; assembly: GCF_037038585.1. NCBI lineage: Eukaryota > Metazoa > Chordata > Aves > Columbiformes > Columbidae > Patagioenas > Patagioenas fasciata. The sequence goes on along the minus strand of NW_027288693.1, from coordinate 18,062 downwards.
TGCCATCAGGGATCCCTCTTGTCCTTGCCCACATACTCCTGAATTTTCCTGCCATAAGGATGTGGAGAGTTTTTGGAAGAAAGAGGACATGGGCTGTGTGCTGTGAACAAGCCAGAGTTTGATGTGGCTGTGGTGCAGGCTAGGACCTACACGGAAGGTTTTTCTGGAGACACCAAAGACAGAATGGAAGTAAACAGAAGCTGGTCTATCCTCGACCCAGGCTGCAGGAGGGGCGCTGTCATCACTGCGCATGAACAGTTCATGGACAGTGCCCTGCAGCTAATCACCATAGCGGGAGGGGAAGAGTGACTGCAGAGAGTAACCAATCGTAGCCTGCACTTGCCACATGGCCACTGGGTAAAAACTATATAAGGGTTTCAAAAACGTGCACTGGCAGACATTGATATTCAGTGTTGTTAAAGGTTCATTAAAGGGCATTGATGTTAAACTCATATTGAGCCCGATTCTTTGTCTTCGCCAGTCCGCCCGTTGCACTCAAAGAGTTCTACAAGTTTTTCATTCTCCAGCATCTGGTAGCAGAGGATGGTTGTTAGCAAAAGTAGGATCTCCGGAGTGCCATTTACTGCGGCAAGCAGCATTCATTAAACGACGGAGCCAAACCGGGTTGTAGGAGAGTGTGCTTTGTCCGGTAACAAAAGACAAGCACCAGACAAGCTGGTCACTCGCCTCGTACTTAAGACCACACTGATTTGATAATGGAACTTGAGACAGCTGTGGCACTGTTGATGCATATTCTCTCTAAGAGAGGTATCGAATCGTCACAGGAAAACTTAATCACATTGATTACATTAGTCCAGAAATTGGGACACTTTGGAGAAATTCCACTTTTGTTTTCCCCAATGGAATGGAGATTATTGGGGGACACTATGTGGGATAAGACTCTCAGAGGGGAAGAAGAGAAAGAAATTAAAGCTCTGAGAGATTTGTGGAGAACCGTGTTAGAATCATTGGAAGTAATGAAGTCAGAACAACGCACTGCCCTGGGAGCTGCGAAGGCGCTTGCCCCAGAACAAACCTGGACTGATAAAAGTTGTCAGCCAAAAGAGAAGAGGGACCTGTGGGCTACTCTGTGGGGTCTGCCTGCTGTTCGGGGTGGTCGAGGGGTCCCGGCTCAGCCAATACTCTCGCAATCCGATCTGCGGCGGGAGTTGGAAACTTTACCCTCCTCAAACAAAGAACCGGAAGTTTCCCCGTCTGAGTCTCTGGGGCAATGTGAGAAGAAAGCGGAAGTGCAACTAGGGGACTGTCCGGATGTGGGAGGCCCTGAGTGCCGCCCTCCTCCTACAGCTCCGCCTCTGCCCTATCCCGAGTCAGACACGCCCCCCTCTGAGACTATCGCGTCAGCCAGGCTGGGCCCGACCGGGCCACGGCACCAGGGGCCACCCCCCAAAAGAACCTCCAAAAATACATGTGGAGGGATCCTGTGAGCCTCCTTCTACATCATTGGGCTCATCACAAGGAGTAGAGCAGTTACTGCAAGTCATTACCAGTAAGCTTGAACAACTTGACTTGCGAATGTCAGATGTAGAGAAAAATAAGAGACAAATCGAGTATCAAAAACCAGGTTGCCTTCCGCAAACAATGCAACCAAAGGTACCCATAGAACCTACTGACCGGCCACCACCCCGATCTGGCAGATGGTCAGGGGTCATCAAAGATGCCATTCTAGAAGGTGATTGGTCTCCAGCAAAATTAGCCCTACCGGTAATTCAAAATATGAACACCCAGACAGCGGTATGGGAACCACATGAATGGAAAATTTTACAGCAAGCCAAACAAACAATCACGAACTATGGGATACATTCAGAAGCTACCAGACAAATACTGCATTGGATTTTTACTGCTGACTTATTGTGTCCCATGGACTGCCAAAATTTAATGTGCTTATTACTAACTCCAGCACAATTCCTCCTGTGGGAATCGGCCTGGTATCAACGAGCGCAGCAAGAAACAGCCAAACACACCAGTCCAAATGACCCATTAACCAATGTGGTACCCGACACCTATACGGGTCGCGGACAGTACGCTACAATAGAAGTTCAACTGCGATTTATTGCTGAAGTTCACCGGAAAGCTGCACAACTTGCCCTAGATGCTTTCTTAACTTTACCAGGACCCTTAGCTCCCTCATTCAGCGGAATACGCCAAGGCACTACAGAAAATTTCACGCATTTTATTGACTGGCTACATGAAGGAATAATGCAAAACCCAGATTTATCAGAAGAAATGAAAAATCAAATGTTTCGGTTGCTGGCTTTCGATAATGCAAATTCAAAGACTAAACAAATACTAGCAACCCTGCCACCAGGATCTTCAGTAGAAGAAATGCTGACACGAGTAGCCAGGACAGAAGAACAGTGAAATGCAGAAGTGATGCCTGTCGCTTTCGAAGGGGTCATGCAGAGATCTCTTCAACAAGTTAGCCAGCAAGTCTCATCTACAATCCAACCAGTAGTGGTAGCAGTTCAGCGACCCCACCACTAGAATGTGGAAGGGACCGGCACCTGTTATTGTTAATGGTAGAGGGTATGTGTGTCTCTCCACAGATCAAGGTCCGTTGTGGGTTCCAAGCCAAGCAGTAAAGCCGGAGTTGAAGCAAATTCAACCGAATCAACTTCCTGCAACAGAACCTTTGGAGGACACAGAGTGAGGTGTAACCTTCGCATTAATTTAGCTGTGACATGTATGTGTAATATAGTTATATAACTAGGTCTTAATGATAAAGTGTTAAGCATGTGGAAAGTTTGTATCTTTTTCATTCTCTTGAGAAGCAGTCTAGTTCCTGGGTTTTTGTTAAGAACTGCTTTTGATCCTCGACAAAATGTATGGTAATGTTAGGAAGGTCTTTAAACACCACTACCTTCTGGGCAGGTTGATCAACACCCAGCACACTGTTTGTTACATGTTGAGTAGGAGTACCATTAAATAAAAGTTCTTGGAATTTGTTTAATCAATCCATTGCAATATTAAAACAGCAATGGAGTACCTCAAGTTTACTAAGAGGAAAAATATTAGCGCATGGTTTGACAACTATGACAATTGTGATGATCGCCTTCCCGTAGGGCCAGAGCCGTAGGAAATCGAACCAACTGATTTTTTTGTTTAGAAAGTTTAACAAATTGACTTGACCTAAGGGGGTGGATTAAGGGTTTATTGCAAAGTGCATTGTTTATGTTGATTGTTGTTGTAATTGATATGTTATGTATAAGTTGTTCTTCATCACGTATCAAAGATGGGTTAGAACGCATAGATAATCAAGCCTGGCTTGTCCAAAAAGAAAAAAGGAGGAACTGTGGAGAGTTTTTGGAAGAAAGAGGACATGGGCTGTGTGCTGTGAACAAGCCAGAGTTTGATGTGGCTGTGGTGCAGGCTAGGACCTACACGGAAGGTTTTTCTGGAGACACCAAAGACAGAACGGAAGTAAACAGAAGCTGGTCTATCCTCGACCCAGGCTGCAGGAGGGGCGCTGTCGTCACTGCGCATGAACAGTTCGTGGACAGTGACCTGCAGCTAATCACCATAGCGGGGGGGGGGAAGAGTGACTGCAGAGAGTAATCAATCATAGCCTGCACTTGCCACGTGACCACTGGGTAAAGACTATATAAGGGTTTCAAAAACGTGCACTGGCAGACATTGATATTCAGTGTTGTTAAAGGTTCATTAAAGGGCATTGATGTTAAACTCATATTGAGCCCGATTCTTTGTCTTCGCCAGTCCGCCCGTCGCACTCAAAGAGTTCTACAAGTTTTTCATTCTCCAACATAAGGATAGATTGGATTTGTTGGTGGCCTGATCTCAAGGTACCTTTATAGTAGATGGATCACAGTATGTATCACAGTATGTTTGGGATTGGAAGGGACCTCAAAAGATCATCTAGTCCAATCCCCCTGCTGGAGCAGGAACGCCTACGTGAGATCACACAGGAACATGTCCAGGCGGGTTTTGAATGTCTCCAGAGTAGGAGACTCCACAACCTCCCTGGGCAGCCTGTTCCAGGGCTCTGTCACCCTCACTGAGAAGTTTTTTTCTCAAATTTAAGTGGAACCTCTTGTGTTCCAGCTTGATTCCATTATCCCTTGTCCTATCATTGTTTGCCACTGAGAAGAGCCTGGCTCCATCCTCATGGCACTCACCCTTTATATATTTATAAACATTAATGAGGTCACCCCTCAGTCTCCTCTTCTCCAAACTAAAGAGACCCAGCTCCCTCAGCCTTTCTTCATAAGGGAGGTGCTCCACTCCCTTAATCATCTTTGTTGCCCTACGCTGGACCCTCTCCAGCAGTTCCCTGTCCTTCTTGAACTGAGGGGCCCAGAACTGGACACAATATTCCAGATGGGGTCTCACCAGGGCGGAGTAGAGGGGAAGGAGAACCTCTCTCGATCTACTGACCACCCCCCTTGTAATACACCCGAGGATGCCATTGGCCTTCCTGGCCACAAGGGCACAGTGCTGGCTCATGGTCATCCTGTTGTCCACCAGGACCCCCAGGTCCCTTTCCCCTACACTGCTCTCTAATCGGTCGTTCCCCAACTTATACTGGAACCTGGGATTCTTCCTGCCCAGATGCAGGACTCTACACTTTCCCTTGTTAAATTTCATCAGGTTATTCCCCGCCCAACTCTCCAGCCTGTCCAGGTCCCGCTGGATGGCAGCACAGCCTTCTGGCGTGTCAGCCACTCCTCCCAGCTTAGTGTCATCAGCAAACTTGCTGATAGTACACTCCATTCCCTCGTCCAAATCGTTAATGAATATATTGAATAATATTGGCCCCAGTACTGACCCCTGAGGCACTCCACTAGATACTGGCCTCCAACTAGACTCCGCACCATTGACTACCACTCTCTGGCTTCTCTCCTTAAGCCAGTTTGCAACCCACCTCACTACTCTATTGTCTAGACCACACCTCCTCAACTTAGCTGTGAGGATGCTGTGGGAGACTGTGTCAAAGACTTTACTGAAGTCAAGGTAGACCACATCCACCGCTCTGCCATCATCCATCCACCTTGTTGCATTCTCATAAAAGGCTATGAGGTTGGTCAAGCATGACTTACCCTTGGTAAAGCCATGTTGACTGCCCCTAATAACCCTCTTATCCTTGATATGCCTTGAGGTGGCACCAAGATGGATGCTGGTAGCTAAGTCAGAGACATCCTATGAAAGCAATTTGTGCATGCACGAGTGTGTGTATGTGTACATAGAGCTGAGTTGGCAAAGTGACACGCTCTAGCCTGCTTCCTCAAGATACTGTACAGATACAACCTGATCCAGTCAGCTTTCAGTTCAACTTTTTGATGAGAGATATCAGACAGATCAGGCAGGTGGTGTCAAGATAACTTCTGGGTGTGCAAGAGATAGCCATGTGATCATTTTTTTTGCTATACTGAAAACATGACAGAGATGGATTTTAATGTCTATGGTAAACAAAATGGTGATCTTAGTTTAGTTCCTTATGGCTGTCACGGAGGCACCCCAAAGTCAGTTTTAGGTGGACAACAAGTTCCAAAACAGATTTTATTCTGGCTGGAAAAGTGCAGCCAATAAACTGATCAAAACAGGGTTTATACAATTAGTTAGCACTCTGACAACATAAAATACAGGTTCATATATCAGTTGAAGAGATTATTGGGGTGCAGCAAAATAAGAGTAATGAGGATCCACAGCGTGCATGCACACACTCACAAGAAACAAACCAGAGCCCTCCGACTCCAGGGTACCCACAAGAAATAATCACTCGCCTGGGTTAGGCAAGGACTCATTTAAGGATATATCCAGTAAATAACCACTCACCCAAACGAGGAGGTGAGGCACTCTCAATTCCAAGAAGTCTCTGTGCTGCCACCCGGGTCCACCCATCCCATTTCACGCCCGTAGGTGACTAAATTGTGCAGGATTTCAGCCCAGGTTAATACATGTGCAGGCAGATTTCCAGGGTTCTGCTTGTTACAGTCAATAGCCTCCTGAATTCTCTCCCTGAGGGACTGGACATGTATCTTTAAAGCGTCCGGCAGCCCTCTGATAAGCAGCCGAAGGTGGGTCAGGTTTACTGGTGCAGCCATGGCAATTCCTTGCCGCCCTCTTTCGTACATTGTCTGTATACAAGCAGCCTTTTGAACGCCCTCAACCAGCTCCAGCAAGCCTCTTATCCTAATGGTGATGGGCTCCCCACGTTCCTTGGGATCCACACCACCAGCCCAGTAAGCCACACAAGATGTTATGGGCTGATCACCATTCGGACCATCACTTGAAAACACACCAGGTCCCCAAAAGCCTGCAGCTTCCTCATTACTCAATAGTATCCGATCACACCCCGTAAGGGAAAGATATTCAGTTTCTGTTTCGCCCGGCTAACGTGAGAATTTAGATTGCAAGTCGCCAAGTTCAGGTCCCGTCCATGGGGTAGTACAAACAGCAGTACAGGAGTTTCCACCCTGTGGACCTGTACATGTCTCAGTTTTAATGAGAGGGCCTACATCCTTTGTCTCTACCTCCTCTTCATCAACACTGTTTTCAGAATCTCCCCAGATATCTCCATCCCAGTCCTCAGGTTCTGTGTCCACAATCAATTTCCGAATTTGGGCAATACTAGGGGAAATTTTGCTTGGGTTAACATGAGTTCAATCCTTTGTCCTAAAAATGCACTCACTTTCTCTCTCACCGTAACTCTGCTTTCAAACAATATATTTCCAGCTCTTTTCTAGAATCATGCCTCTCCAACTGGCTACAGCATTTGTGCTGGTCTCGGGCTTGCTTTAAGCAGGTGCACAGAACAACACCAAGAACAGCATCGACAGCAACACAAACAGAAGCACAGAAAACAGCACACGCAGCTACGGTCACTCTGGGACCACATCAGCTTGCTTCTGCCCGATGTGTGCAGGTTGCCACAGAAGGATTATTACAGCTGTAGCCCCATAATAATTTCTCCATTTCTGATATCCTGCCGACTACACCATTTTAAATGTCATGGAGGTACCCCAAAGTCAGTTTTAGGTGGACAACGAGTTCCAAAACAGACTTTATTCTGGCTGGAAAAGTGCAACCAATAAACTGACCAAAACAGGGTTTATACAATTAGTTAGCACTCTGACAACATAAAATACAGGTTCGGATATCAGTTGAGATTATTGGGGTGCAGCAAAATAAGAATAATGAGGATCCACAGCATGCATGCACACACTCACAAGAAACCAACCAGAGCCCTCCGACTCCAGGGTACCCACAAGAAATAATCACTTGCCTGGGTTAGGCAAGGACTCATTCAAGGATGTATCCAGTAAATAACCACTCACCCAAACAACGAGGTGAGGCACTCTCAATCCTGGGAAGTCTCCTTAGACGGCATCCCAGTCTAAGGAGAGGGTTCCAGTTCACAGACCCGCTACTCCAAGGCCACTCCAAAGAGGGTCTTCAGTGGGAGCCCCATTTATAGTCTGGTCAGATCTGGCTGTGGGCATTGAAACACGGTCCAGAAGCTTTGCAGCTACTCTGGGCACCTCCTCTGCTAACGACCCTGTCAACTGACTCAGGGTCCCATTAAGGTGCTAAAAGAGCCATTAACTGCCCCATTGAAGGATCCAGATCTCAGGGGGATGTGCAACTGCCACAATGGCCAAAGCTATCAATAAGAACTAGTGCTTTTGGTTGTAATTCCAGAAGTGAAATGGAGACCTAAAAGGAAGTGACACTTTGGAGATTAGACTTAAAGAACTTTGTTTGATCAGTTTGCACTTATGCTATATGTCCTGTGTATAGTGGTTATGTACTTTTTTTAGATAGAGTCAATCTGATGCAGTTAGAAAACATTAATTCAGTGTTTGAACAATGTTGTCAAAGAGTAAGGATTGCATATTTACCCTGGGCTAGTGCCAAAGATGTTGAGATTTGAAAGGTAGATGCTACAGTGCCCTGCATCTTTGTCTTACTAAGCCCTCTACCACACTAGTTTCAAAAGGAGAAGATGAAAATCTACTGGTCAGCCTGGTAGTGAAAGAAAAATATGCACTGAAGTGCAACCTGTGTTCCATCAGTTCCACTAACCTGTTCTCTGCTGATTTAGATGTGTTGCTTCCCCATACAGTGCCTTGTAAACTAACCTCCTAGGTGCAAAGGGAACTCATTAAAGGTAGCCAGTAACTAACTGACAACCAGGCATGTTTTCAGCTTGTCTCTTCTCCAGATCTTGAGGCAGTAAGCAGGAAACTATCCATTTGAGATCTACAGCTCAAAGCCTCTCAAGAATGGGCCAGGGAAGTAGGGTCCACTTTTCTCTTCCTAACCTGTTTTTTCCCAAAGTGTGTGAGCCAACGCAGGCACATTGCTAGAAGCAACCAGAGGCCATAAACGCAATTGCAAAGAGCAAATTTATTATAGTTACCTCACTTCCAGGGGATATCCAAAGCAGCACCTAAGCTCCTGGGCAGAGGCGACACAAGTAGAGATGCAGACACTGCAGAATTCAACCCTGGTAGAAGATCACGGGCCTGCTGCATTTGCCTGTATTTCAAGGTTTCAAGCAGGCACAGCCTTGCACTCTTTCTCACAACAAAGCAGGAATCTCAGGCATAATGATAAGGTGCCTTAAGAGTTTCTCACAGGCCTATGTTTTTTAACACAGAGGTTCTACCTGTCAAGCACAGAAGGTCAGTAAAACAATTAGTGTGATGTATGTGCTTTTTCTACATCCCAGGTGCAGTTGCTTGAGCGTATTTACAATGAGCCTTCTTGCCATTCTTGCACAATTCCCATACACAAAGCATACCAGACCTGCTGTTTCCATCAGTCAGGAGAATCCTCTTTTTTTTTTGAAAGTCTGCCTCTATGCAATAAAGTCAATGTCTGGGGTATTTCCCACAGAAGGAAGAAACTTGTTTTCTAACTCTTGATCTGTATCTATGTGATGCCTGAAGAGAGTTTAATGCAAAATGGCCATTAGAGTGCCCAAAATCTGGGTCTTCCTTGTCTCCCTAGAATATTCTAAATACCTGGCTGTGGAGCTAGGTTACTTCTTCCTCACTCTCTTTGTATTTTGAACTCCTTGTTGGGTAACAGCAGAGATTCAGTTGTGAAGATAAAGTGTGTCCCGCTGACAGCAAACAGAAGGAGATGCTCTTGGGACACGTATATTTGTCTCCCATCTGACTGAGGTGATAATCTTGCTTTCTTGATTCTTGGATTAATGCTTTAGCTTTACAGATGTTTTATCAAAGAATCAGGGCAGAGGACAAGTACTGCTGCTGCATTTGGAAAGAAAGCTGAAATAACTGCATTTTATCAGAGCCTGAGCCTACTTGCACATGAAATAAACTAAGAACAAAACCTACCAAATTCGGTTCTCTGGGAGACACAAGCTAGTTTTTAAATTTCACTCAGGTTCAGGTGAGAGAGGTGGAAAAACAGGACTTGGGTAGAAACACTACATCCAAAAGTAATGTGCTTTGTTCACCTAAGCTCATTACCCACTGCCCTACTCAACTCAGTGCCAAGACCCCCATTCTGTAACACGTGCTTAAAACGTGCTATGCAAAAGCTACCTACCACTTACTCAAGCAGCAAATTCATAAAAAACTGTACTTCATTGTCAATAGTTGCTGCGTGCCACTTTGTTTTTCAAAAAGACTAAGATTGTTCTTCTACACTATAGAACATGGATAATCTGTAAGTACAAAGTGTAGTTACTATCCACTGCAGGTATAATTCATCGTGCCATGCATAAAGCAAAAAAGTTGAATAATTATTGATCACACTTTATTTAAGAATCCAAATAGGCCATCTAGGAACTATATATCATAGTGTTTCATTTCTACTAAAAACTCTATACTGTGCTGGAATTTCTAGTGCTGTGTGATTCAATAGTATATGTGAAAGACAGGGCCACATAGATCTCTATCTCAGATAGCTAGACTAGGAAAGTGCTTACCCACCTCTGCTGTTCTACAAAGTCTCACACAGAGTAAAATTCAGCAGGTTTTAGTGATGGCATTGAACCAGCTTGCTCTAGTTATGTGTTGGTCTAAGTGTCAAATTATGAACGAAAACAAAAAGTTCCACATTTGTCATGGTTCTCTGGAGTTAACTACAAACAATTAGTTATGCCCCACAAGTTAATAAGTATTCTAGTAACTGTGGTTTCTGAAAAGTGGTTTCTGTAAATTCTTTGCATTCCTGTTTTTGAAAAGACTGAGTAACTTAGGATTTTGATTGTCATTTCACATTTTTGACAGTTTAAATGCTCGTCATGAGTTTACTTCCCTGAAGTAGGTACACCAAATACCATGTTTCTGCTGAGCCTGTTGTGAATCAAATTAGTAACCTTCACTTCTTAATCTTCACATGGTCCTTCAATTCTTTTTGTCACAGAGATTATTGAAGTTCAGCCATGAAATTATGTTAACAAGTATACTTTTTTCAGCTTAAAACAAAGATTTTTGGACAATGATTTATTCAGAAAGCAGCCTACTCCTCTGCCCTTTATCCAGTCTCTTTTACGCACAGCACTTATTTCTAAATGGTTTAAAACCAAAGTAACAAGAAAAAGTCCTCAGATTCTTCCTGCAGACACAGATGTAGAGATACGAAAATAAAATCTCACCACTGTACTAAGTACTGAGGTGGTCATAATGCCTCTCTGTTATCAAGTCAGTCACGTTCATATATCACAAAAATCTGCAAACTCAAAGTGTTTGTCAAAACAGTTTTATTAGTTATATCTGCCCATATTGAAGAAAAATAACATAAAATTCTATGAATCTCAGTAGAAAAATGGGTCATTTCTAAAATAACCTTGAGCAGAGAGTCCTATTTGTGTTTGGATGTAAATAAGTTTGATTCAGAAGCCCTTGCCTGGAAAACTCTTATTACTGAAAGAGAACAGAAACTGGCAAGATTTGAGTGATAATTCTGGGTTTCTGTGGATGCAACTGTAGGACAGATTTGGAAGGGAAACAATTTAGCACTGTATGTTTTTCAAAATATGAATGGCAACATGCTGAAAGCAGTCAATTTTTTTTTCTTCCTCTGCACTTGCTTCATGCAGAGTAGAGGAAAGGTGTTGCCACTGGTTAGGAATGCTGTTTTGCAGAGGAATTTTTGCTGATCTGCATGCCCTAGAGAAATCATACTTTTAAACAAAACAAGCATTGCTGAAAAATAGGTAAACTTATTTATCTGGATTCACCGCTGTTGATTTTAGCTAGGTTGGATAAAAAACCCTGCCTTTTACTTGAGGAGGTGTTTGCCATAAATACCAGATGATAAGGTTCCTATGCTACGATCATGCTTTAAAACTGAGATGTTGCTATGCAATTTTCTGTATGAAACAACATGACAACTGTGAGCCTTCACTCTTTGTTTTCACTTAGTCATTAGTAGTGTTAAAGTTAGTAGTGTTAAAAATGCTGCTTTGATACCACTGCAACTCCCAGTCTTTAGCTGAGGGTTGCTTGAGGGTTAGGCTATGATTTAAAGTGTTATGCACTGTTACTGCTTGATTCAGTTTACTCCCAGCTGGCAGAGATCAGCCTTTAGAGTGCTTTGAGGTTCTGAAGTGCTAGCAGAAATTGCTCGTATTCTTGCAAAGCAGCCTACTGAAATGAGAAGCTGCATGGCTTAAGCCTGATTCTGTGATGTTTGGCTTTTATACCTTGGTTTTGGTTCTCAGCCCTTCCATGACACAAGCAAACATGGGTATAGAGGTATCTCGTTCATTTCCGGGACATACCTAAAGTTAACTCTGTGTTTCACTGTAAATTTGCCTGAGTTCAGTTAGCCACAATGAATGATAGATTAAAAATACATATTGTCAGGAAGTAAATGCCTTGACATGTATTTGAACAGTTAGAAAAAAGTTGATACCTGAGACACCTGAGTCTTTGAAAAGAAGGGGGTTCATAGCTGTGTTGCTTTCCCATGGGCCATGAATAGTCTAGACCAGGAGTTTCAAACTCATTTTCACTGGAGGGGGGCACATCAGCCTCGTGGTTGCCTTCAAAGGGCAAAATGCAATTTTAGGACTGGATAAATGTAACTACTCCTACATTTACCCAGTCCTAAAATTACATTCGGCCCTTTGAAGGTAATGGCAAGGCTGATGTGGCCTGCGATGAAAATGAGCTTGACACCTCTGCTCTAGATGGAGTGGTGACCTCGTGGTTAAAAAAAAAAAAAAGGCAACAACAAAGAAATAGTCAATATATGTGGGAATTTCAGAAGATTCTTTCTGTTTTTCTTTTTACTTTCTACTTCCATATTCTGACTCTTTTCCTTTTCTTGACTCTTGTGTTATATCCGCAGTTACTTTCTCAGTACAAATGCAAAAGCTGATGATTTCAAAGAATAATATATTAAATTTCTAATACAAATGTGTATATAACATTTCTGACACATTTGGCTTCCTAGCATAGAAAAAATGACAAAATATACTATTTTAAACTTGAATATGGCAGACATGAGAGACCCAATCTGAAACATAGCCTGTCTTCAGGCACTCTGTCTCTGCAAGTCTGTACCAAAAATGATCTGAAGAGATTTAACTTCCATAAGTACAAAATAGCACTTAACCTCCAGGTTTTTTCCCAGTCTTTTTTTCTAGGATATCAGAAATTACTGATTCTCTTTCCCTCTGCTTTGCACCACTGAGATGTGTACAGGACCAAGTGAGAAATAAACAGTTTGTAAACTTTATAAATATTTATGACATACATGTATACTGGCTGGAGGGCTAGGCCCAAAGAGTTGTGGTGAATGGAGTCAAATCCAGTTGGCAGCCGGTCATGAGTGGTGTTCCCCAGGGCTCAGTATTTGGGCCAGTTCTGTTTAATCTCTTTATCAATGATCTGGATGAAGGGATTGAGTGCACCCTTAGTAAGTTTGCAGATGACACCAAATTGGGTGGGAGTGTTGATCTGCTGGAGGGTAGAAAGGCCATACAGAGGAATCTGGACCAGCTGTATCGTTGGGCTGAGGCCAATTGTATGAGGTATAATAAGGCCACGTGCCGGGTCCTGTACTTGGATCATAACAAGCCCAGGCAGCGCTACTGACTTAGGAAAGAGTGGCTGGAAAGCTCCCTGGCAGAGAGTGATCTGGGCGTGTTGAATGACAGCCAGCTGAATATGACCCAGCAGTGTGCCCAGGTGGCCAAAAAGGCCAACAGCATCTGTGGGGGACTACGGTGGGTCTGTGGATTCCCTGACGGAGGGCATAGGAACAGAAATTAGCCTTGAAGATACGAAGGCCTACCCGTGAGAATGATGGGAGTAAAGGAGTATCCGGAGAAGTTAAGGATGTACCCGTGAGAGAGAAGGAAGTAGAAGAGTAAAATTAGCCAATGAGATGTTACTGCTGTACCTTGTAACCAATAGTGAAGACACACATGAATTGGTAAAACTGTATAAAAATGCACTTGTGGCAATAAATGGCATCTACTACTTTCATCTTGGAAGAACTTGGTCTATGTCGTTTGTCCGTCTCAACCATGACAAGCATCCTGGTTTGTATCAGGAATAGTGTGGCCAACAGGACTAGAGAAGTGATTGTGCCACTGTACTCGGCGCTAGTGAGGCCACTGTGTACACATACACAGGTACGTTGCAAGAAGAGCCAGAAGCCACAAATACATTGCAAAGAACAAATTTTATTTTAGTTACCTCTCTACTGGGGAATCTCCAAAGTCGCACCTAAGCTCCCAGGCAGAGATGACACAAGCGAGGATGCAGGCACTGGTAAGTTCAGCCCTGCTGGAAGATCACTGGGCCTACTGAGCTCGCCTGTATTTCAAGGTTTCAAGCAGGCACAGCCTTGCACTCTTTCTCACAACAAAGCAGAAATCTCAGACTTAGTGATAAGGTGCCTAGAGTTTCTCACAGGCCTATGTTATCTAACACAGAGGTTCTACTCATCAAGCACACAAGGTCAGTAAAACAATTAGTGTGATGTATGTGCTTTTTGTACAGACAGTTGCAAGTCACTTGAGCGGATTTACATTTAAACAACCTCCTCACCAAATCTTCCACTACATTCCCATACAGCTGCACCTTGAATACTATGTTCAGTTTTGGACCCCTCATCATAAGAAGAACATTGAAATACTAGAGTGAGTGCAGAGGAGGGTGACAAAGCTGGTGAGGGGCTTGGAGCACAAGTCTTATGAGGAGCAGTTGAGGGGACTGGGGCTGTTTAGCCATGAGAAAAGTAGGCTGAGGGGAGACCTTATCACTGACTACAACTACCTGAAAGGAAGTTGTAGCATGGAGGGTGTTGGCCTCTTCTCCCAAGTAGCAAGTGATAGGACAAGAAGAAATGGCCTCAAGTTGTGCCAGGGGAGGTTTAGATTGGATATTAGGAAAAAATTCTTCACGGAAAGGGTTGTCAGGCATTGGAACAGGCTGCCCAGGGAAGTGGTAGAGTCATCATCCCTGGAGGTGTTTAAAAGGTGTTTCGACGAGGTTCTTAGGGACATGGTTTAGTGCTAGAGTTACGTTAGGTTATGGTTGGACTCAATGATCATGAGGGTCTCTTCCAACCGAAACGATTCTCTCATTCTATGATTCGAAGTCATGCAAAAGAAAGACTTTCCCTTGGTTGAGAAAGAACAGGTTAGAGATCATTTACAGAAACTGGACATCCACAAATCCATGAGCCCCGATGGGATGCACCCACAAGTGCTGAGAGAGTTGGCAAATGTTACTGCAAAGCCACTCTCCATCATCTTTGAAAGGTCTTGGAGAACAGGAGAGGTGCTGGAGGACTGGAAGAAAGCCAGTGTCACTCCAGTCTTCAAAAAAGGCAAGAAGGATGACCCAGGAAACTACAGGCTAGTCACCCTCACCTCCATCGCTGAAAAGGTGATGGAACAGCTCATTCTGGATGTCATCTCTAAGCATGTGGAGGAAAAGAAGGTTATCAGGAGTAATCGGCACGGGTTCACCAAAGGGAAATAATGTTTGACAAATCTGATAGCTTCTGTGATGGTATGACTGGCTGGGTAGATGAGGGAAGAGCAGTGAATATCGTCTACTTTGACTTCAGCAAGGCTTTTGAGACCATCTCTCACAACCTCCTCATAGGTGAGCTCAAGAAGTGTGGGCTGGATGAATGCACGGTGAGATGGATCATGAACTGGCTGTATGGGCAGGGCTCAGAAGGTTGTGATCAATGGTGCAAAGTCTGGTTGGAAACCTGCAGTTAGTGGGGTTCCCCAGGGGTCAGTGTTAGGTCCAGTCTTGTTCAACCTGTTCATCAGTGACCTGGATGAAGAGACTGAGTGCACCCTCAGCAAGTTTGCTGGTGATACCACACTGGGTGGAAGGGCTGACACACCAGAAGGCTGTGCTACCATTCAGCGAGGCCTGGACAGGCTGGAGGACTGGGCAGAGAAGAACCTAATGAAGTTTAACAAGGGCAAGTGTAGGGTCTCGCACCTGGGGAGGAATATCCCCCGGCACCAGTAAAGGTTGGGGACGGACTTGCTGTAAAGCAACACTGCAGAAAAGGACTTGGGAGTTCTGGTCGACAACAGGTTGACCATGAGTCAACAATGTGCCCTTATGGCCAAGAAGGTCAATGGTACCTGGGGTGCATTAAGAAGAGCGTGACCAGCAGGTCGAGGGTTATCCTCCTCTACTCTGCCCTGGTGAGGATGCATCTGGAGTACTACGTCCAGATCTGGGCTTCCCAGTTTAAGAAGGATAAGGAATTACTGGAGGGAGTCCAGCGATGGACTATGGAGATGATATGAGGCCTAGAGCACTTTTCTTATGAGGAGAGACTGAGAGAGCTGGGTCTGTTCAGCCTGGAGAAGAGAAGGCTGAGAGGCAATCTCATCAATATTTCTAAATATCTGAAGGGTGGATGTCAAGAGGATGGGACCAGACTACTTTCAGTGGTGCCCAACAATAGGATGAGGGGCAATGGGCACAGGCTGACGCATAGAAGGTTCCATCTGAATATGAGGAGAACCTTTTTTCCTTTGAGGGTGACAGAGCACTGGAACAGGTTGCCCAGAGAGGTTGTGGAGTCTCCTCTGGAGACATTCAAGACCTGCCTAGACACATTCCTGTGCAATCTGCTCTAGGTGTACCTGCTTTAGAAAGTGGGTTGAACTAGATGATCTCCAGAGGTCCCTTCCAACTGCAACCATTCTGTGATTCTGTGAGTTTGCATTATCTGGGCTACTGTAAGAGTTGGTCTGAAGATGGAGCAGTATTTACTTGAAACATAGTCATCAGGAACTGAGAGAACTGAGGCCCTGACAGAAAGAACGCATGGACAATGACTTGGAGAGAGCCCTGAGGAGAAGAACTGTGTTGCACAGGTCTCTCCGACCCGGAGGGCTACTGCTAACAATGGCTGCTGTATGGACTTCGCCTGCTGCCTCAGCCAAGCTAGCCCCTGCTTCCTAAAAGGGATTGTTATGTGGGTCTCTCTGACCCAGGGACAATAGCTGCCATCCAGAAGATGGATTCTCACCTGCAGCCTCAGTCACACCTGTCCGCCACCTCCTCCCTCAAACAAAGGCCAATGAAGAAGAGCATGCCCAGAACCTCACCAAGGGTCCTGAGGTCACTCAATGGACCAGAAAGAGACCCCTGAACTTGAGGCCATGCAAGCACAGATGGGTCCTGGCAAGAGAAGCGAGGACTTTTCAAGCCTGTGCAGTTTAAGCCTGGGTTGCAAAACAAAGGCGGAGTCTGGCCTTGAACGATGGGAGCGACGGGGGGTGAAGAAGCAGAAGAGATGACTCCCAAATGGACATTGTTAAGATCTTCCCACCAGAGGATCCTGAACCACAACAGAGGACCGGCAAAACTCTACAGGACCGGAGACCAGAGGGACACCTTTGGAACTCATCTGGTGGTAAACAAATCCTCATTCCCATCTTCTTATTTTTCTTTCCCTTTTTTCTTTTTTTTTCCTTTCCCTTTTTCTTACTCTCTCGCTATCGCATGCCGCTTTATGGGCAAAATAATTAAGTAACACTGTTTGATTGAATTATAACCCCTCGGCATTTTGGTTGCCATAATTTTGCATTTCAAGATCAAGGTAAACGAACCATCATGAGTCCATCACCGAATGCACCGTGACAGCTACATATAAAGATAATGGTGGCTTAATAGCAGGATAATTTCCTTGTGGAAAATAATTATGACTTTGACCCTCCTGGAGTCAGAATAAAATGCTGCAGGGGTAAGACAACTTATTATTGTTATTTCCTAAATCTTACCGTAACAGATGAAATACCTTATATGCCTTGGGTAAATTTTTCATTCAACAAATTACCATGGCACAGATTTTAGAGATACATACATATTATCCTTTCCAAGACTTCTTTAGCTTTTATGTCATTGCAATTTTTTTTTTCCACTGGATCAAGAATTTAGTAATTTTATTTGTTTGGAATTTCATTTTAGAAGTCTTTACTAAATCCATCAGAACCCAAAACTGTGTTAGAATGATTTAATACCCTTATAAAGTTCCCCTATACTTGCTAACAGTTCTAATTATCACATTAAAAGCACTGCAATGGTAGAAAAAAAATGTAACACATTAAAATCACAGAATCACAGAATCGACTGGGTTGGAAAAGACCTCAGAGATCATCAAGTCCAACCCTTGGTCCAACTTCAGTCCATTTACTAGATCATGGCACTAAGTGCCATGTCCAATCTCAGCTTAAAAACCTCCAGGGACGGTGAGTCCACCACCTCCCTGGGCAGTCCATTCCAATGCTTGATCACTCTCTCCATAAAGAATTTCTTTCTAATATCCAGCCTAAATTTCCCCTGGCAGAGTTTAAACCCATGCCCCCTTGTCCTATTGCTAACTGCCTGGGAGAAGAGACCAATCCCCACCTGGCTATAACTTCCCTTCAGGTAGTTATAGAGACTGATGAGGTCACCTCTAAGCCTCCTCTTCTCCAGACTAAACAACCCCAGCTCCCTCAGCCTCTCCCCATAGGTCTTGTG
The DNA here is from genome assembly GCF_037038585.1 of Patagioenas fasciata. Classification (NCBI taxonomy): domain Eukaryota; kingdom Metazoa; phylum Chordata; class Aves; order Columbiformes; family Columbidae; genus Patagioenas; species Patagioenas fasciata. The sequence continues at coordinate 78 of NW_027288693.1, read as the reverse complement.
TTCAAGTCCCTTCACCAGTCTTGTTACTCTTCTCTGGACCTGCTCCAGCACTTCAATCTCTTTCCTGAGGGGAAGACA